>NW_027140799.1:0-127500 GCF_036365525.1 Heterodontus francisci
GAAGGGGAGTGCGGAAGGGGAGTGCGATAGGGGAGTGGGGGAGTGGAGAGCGGTAGTGGAGTGCGGTAGGGAAGTGGGGTAGGGGAGTGGGGTAGGGGAGTGGGGGAGGGGAGTGGGGTAGGGGAGTGGGGGAGGGGAATGGGGGATGGGAGTGGGGTAGGGGAGTTGGGTAGGGTAGTGGATGAGGGGAGTGGGGAGTGGGGGTGCGGAGTGGGGGTGAGGAGTGGGGGAGTGGGGGAGTGGGGTAGGGGAGCGGGGTAGGGGAGTTGTGGAGGGGAGTGAGGTATGGGAGTGGGGGAGTGGAGTGGGGTACGAGAGTGGGGGAGTGGAGTGGGGTACGAGATTGGAGTAGGGGAGTGGGGGAGGGAAGTGGGGGAGGGGTGTTCGGGAGGAAAGTGCCGGTGGAGAGAGGGCGAGGGGAGTGTCGGAGGGGAGGGGAGTGGGAAGGGGTGTGTGGAAGGTTAGTGTGGGAGGGGAGCGGGGGAGGGGAGTTGGGGAGGTGAGTGAGGGAGTAGAGTGTGGTAGGAGTGTGACGGAGGGCGTGAGGGAGGGGAGTGGGGGAGGGAAGTGGGGAGGGGAGTGGGATGGGGAGTGGTTTAGGGGAGTGGGGAGGGGAGTTGAGGTAGGGAGTGGGGGAGAGGAGTGGTGTAGTGATTTGGAGTGGTGTAGGGGAGTTGTGTAGGGGAGTGCGGTAGGGGAGTGGGGTAAGGGAATGCGGGAGCGTAGTGGGGGATGGGAGTGTGTTAGGGGAGGGCAGTGAAGAGATGTAGGGGAGCGCAGAGGTGGACTGGAGTGGGGGGAGGTGAGTGTGGGAGGGTTTGGCTAGGGGAGGGGGTTAGGGGAATGGTGGAGTGGAGAGGGGTAGTGGAGTTGGGGAGGGGAGTGAGTTAGGGGAGTGGGGTAGGGAAGTGGGAAAGTGGAGTCGGATAGGGCAGTGGGATAGTGGAGTGGGATAGGGGAGTGGGATAGGGGAGCGCAGTGAGGAGGTGGAGGGAAGGGGAGTGGGTGAGTCGAGTTGGCGAGGTGTGTGAGGTAGCGGAGTTGGGTTGAGGAGGGCAGTGAGGAGATGGAGGGAAGGGCAGTGGGGAAGGGGTGTGAGGCAGGAGAGTTGGGGAGCGGAGTGGGGGATGGTAGTGTTGTAGGGGAGGGCTATGAGGAGGTGCAGGGAAGTGGAGTGTTGGACGGGAGGAGAGTGGGGGAGGGGAGTGGGGGTGGGGTGAGGGGGAGGGGAGTGGGGGAGGGTGTGGAGTGGGGGAGGAGTGTCGGGAGTGGAGTGGGCGAGGGGTGTGGGGGAGTGGAGTGGGGGAGGGGAGTGGGCGAGGGGAGTGGGGGAGGGGAAAGGGGGAGGGTTGTGGGGCGGAGTGGGGGAGGGGAGTGGGTGAGGGGAGTGGGGGAGCCAGTGTGATGTCAGGGAGCGGGGGAGGGGAGCGGGGGAGGGGAGCGGGGGAGGGGAGTGGGGGAGGGGAGTGGGTTAGCGGAGTGGGGGAGGTGAGTGGGTAGGGGAGTGGGGCTTGTGTGTGGTGATTGGGAGTGGGGTAGGGGAGTGGTGGAGAGGGGTGCGGTAGTGGAGTGCGCTAGTGGAGTGCGCTAGTGGAGTACGGTAGGGGAGTGGGGTAGGGGAGTGGTGTAGGGGAGTGGGGTAGGGGTGTGCGTGAGGGTAGTGAGGGATGGGAGTGTGGTCGAGGAGGGCAGTGAAGATGTGCAGGGAAGCGCAGAGGTGGACTGGAGTGGGGCTAGGGGAGGGCGTCAGGGGAATGGTGGAGTGGAGAGGGTAATGGTGTTGGGGAGGGGAGTGAGTTAGAGGAGTGGGGTAGGGAAGTGGGAAAGTGGAGTCGGATAGGGCAGTGGGATAGTGGAGTGGGATAGGGGAGTGGGATAGGGGAGCGCAGTGAGGAGGTGGAGGGAAGGGGAGTGGGTGAGTGGAGTGGGCGAGGTGTGTGGGGTAGGGGAGTTGTGTTGAGGAGGGCAGTGAGGAGGTGGAGGGAAGGGGAGTTGGGGAGGGGTGTGAGGTAGGAGAGTTGGGGAGCGGAGTGGGGGATGGGAGAGTGGTGGGGAGGGCAGTGTGGAGGAGAAGGAAGGGGAGTAGGGAAGGGGATTGGAGGACAGTGAAGAGGTGGAGGAAAAGGGATTGGGTGAGGGGAGTGATGCAGGGGAGGGCAGTGAGGATTTGGAGGGAAGGGATGCGGGTAAGGGGACTGGGGGAGGGGAGTGGGGTAGGGGTGTGGGGGGAGGGGGGAGGGGTAGGGGAGTTGGGGAGCGGAGTGGGGTAGGAGTGTGGGGTAGGGGTGTGGGGGAGGGGAGTGGGGGAAGGGAGTGGTGGAGGGGAGTGGGGTACAGGAGCACAGTGAGGAGGTGCAGGGATACGGAGTGGTGGACAGGAGCGGGGGAGGGGGCGGGGGAGGGGAGCGGGTGTGAGGTGAGGGGGAGGGGAGCGGGGGAGGGGAGTTGGGGAGAGGAGTGGGGTAGGGAAGTGGGGGAGGGGAGTGAGGGAGGGGTGTGAGGGAGGGGAGTGAGGGAGGGGAGTTGACGAGGGGATTGAGGGAGGGGAGTGGGGGAGGGGAGTGGGGGAGGGGTGTGGGGGAGGGGAGGGGGAAGGGGAGATGCGGAGAGGAGAGGCAGAGGGGAGTGGGGTGGAGGAGTGGGGGGAGGGCAGTGGGGGGAGGGGAGTGGGGGAGGGGAGTAGGGGGAGGGAGTGTGGGAGGGGAGTGTGGAAGGGGAGTGTGGAAGGGGAGTGTGGAAGGGGACTTGGGGTGGGGAGTTGGGGTGTGGAGTTGGGGAGGGTAGTTGGGGATGGTAGTTGGGGAAGGTAGTTGGGGAGGGTAGTGGGGTAGGGGAGTGAGGAAGGTGAGTGTGGAAGGGGAGTGTGGAAGGGGTGTGTGGAAGGGGACTTGGGGTGGGGAGTTGGGGTGTGGAGTTGGGGAGGGGAGTTGGGGAGGGGTGTGAGGGAGGGGTGTGAGGGAGGGGAGTGTGGGAGGGGTGTGGGGGAGGGGTGTGGGAGAGGGGAGTGGAGTAGGGGTGTGGGGTAGGGGAGATGGTTAGGGGAGTGTGGGCGGGGTGTGGGGGAGGAGAGTGGGGGAGGAGAGTGGGGGAGAAGAGTGGGGGAGGAGAGTGGGGGTGGAGAGTGTGGGAGGAGAGTGGGGTAGGGGTGCTAGGTAGGGGTGTGGGGTCGGGGTGTGGGGTAGGGGTGCTGGGTAGGGGAATGGGGCCGGGGTGTGGGGTCGGGGTGTGGGGTCGAGGTGTGGGGTCGGGGTGTGGGGTCGGGGAGTGGGGTAGTGGAGTTGGGGAGCGGAGTGAGTTAGGGGAGTGGGGTAGGGAAGTGGGAAAGTGGAGTGGGATAGGTGAGTGGGATAGGGGAGTGGGATAGGGAAGCGCAGTGAGGAGGTGGAGGGAAGGGGAGTGGGATAGGGGAGTGGGGGAGGTGTGTGGGGTAGGGCAGTTGGGTTGTGGAGGGCAGTGAGGAGGTGGAGGGAAGGGGATTGGGGGAGGGGTGTGAGGTAGGAGAGTTGGGGAGCGGAGTGGGGGATGGGAGTGTTGTAGGGGAGGGCTATGAGGAGGTACAGGGAAGCGGAGTGGTGGACGGGAGGAGAGTGGGGGAGGGGAGTGGGAGTGGGGTGAGGGGGAGGGGAGTCGGGGAGGGGATTGGGGGAGGAGAGTTGGGGAGGGGAGTCGGTCTGGGAGTGGAGTGGGGGTGTGGAGTGGGGGCGTGGAGTGGGGGCGTGGAGTGGGGAAGGATGTGAGGGTGGCTAGTGGGGAGGGGAGTGGGGGAGGGGTGCGGGGAGGGCAGAGTGGAAGGGGTGTGCGGGAGGGGAGTGCGGGAGGGGAGTGGGGGAGGGGAGTGGGGGAGGGGAGTGGGGGAGGGCATGATGGTGGAGGAGGAGGGGATGGGGTGAGGGGTGGGGGAGGGGTGTGTGGAGTGAGGGAGTGGTGAGGGGTGGTGAGGGGTTGATGGTGAGGGTAGATAGTGAGGGTAGATAGTGCGGGGAGTTGGGGAGGGGAGCTGGGGAGGGGACCTGGGGAGGGGACATGGGGAGGGGACATGGGGAGGGGACATGGGGAGGGGTCTTGGGGAGGGGACTTGTGGAGGGGACTTGGGGAGGGGACTTGGGGTAGAGGAGTGGGCTAGAGGAGTAGGGTAGAGGAGTGGGGTAGAGGAGTGGGGAAGGAGTTTTGCAGAGATGAGAGGGGGAGGAGAGAGGGGGAGGAGAGAGGGGGAGGGGAGAGGGGGAGGGGGAGGTGGAGGGGAGTGGGGGAGGGGGAGGGGGAGGGGAGTGGGGGAGGGGAGTGGAGTGGGGGAGGGGAGTGATGTAGGGGAGTGATGTAGGGGAGTGGGGGATGTGTGGTGTAGGGGAGTTGGGGACTGGAGCACAGTGAGGATGTGGAGAGAAGTGGAGTGAGGGAGGGGCCTGGGGGAGGTGTTTGGGGTAGGGGAGTTGGGGACCGGTGTGCAGTGAGGAGGTGGAGGGAAGGGGAGTGGGGAAGGGGAGTGGGGTAGGAGAGGTGACTAGGGGAGTATGGGAGGGGACTGAGGTAGGTAATTGGGGACTGGAGTGGGGTAGTGGAGTGGGGTAGTGGAGTGGGGTAGTGGAGTGGGGCAGGGGTGTGGGGCAGGGGTGTGGGGTAGGGGTGTGGGGGAGGGGAGTGGCGGAGGGTAGCGGGGGATGGGAGTGGGGAGGGGAGTTGGGGATTGGGGGAGGGGAGTTTTGGAGGGGAGTGTGATAGGGGAATTGGGAGGAGAGTGGCGTAGGGGAGAGGTGCAGGGGTGTGGGGGAGGGGATTTGGGGGTGGGGTGTTTGGGAGTGGGGGAGGGGAGTGGGTGAGGGGAGTGGGTGAGAGAGTGGGGGAGGGGAGTTGGGGAGGGGAGTTGGGGAGGGATCTGGGGGTGGTGTGAGGGGGAGGGGAGTTGGGGAGGGGAGTGGGGTTGGGGACTGGTGGAAGTGGGGGAGGGCAGTGAGGAGGTGGAGTGAAGGGGAGTGGCGTGGGGAGTGGGCAGGGCAGTGGAGTAGGGGAGTTGGGTAGGGGAGGGCAGTGTGGAGGAGAAGGAAGGGGAGTAGGGGAGGGGATTGGAGGACAGTGAGGAGTTGGAGGAAAAGGGAGTGGGGGAGGGGAGTGGTGTAGGGGAGGGCAGTGAGGATTTGGAGGGAAGGGATGTGGGTAAGGGGAGTGGTGTCGGGGAGTGGGAAAGTGGAGTGGGGAAGTGGAGTGGGGAGGGGGAGTGGTGGAGGGGAGTGGGGGAGGGGGAGGGGAGAGAGGTAGGGGAGTTGGGGAGCGGAGTGGGGTAGGGGTAGGGGTGTGGGGGAGGGGAGTGGGGGAGGGGAATGGGGAGGGGGGTGGGGAGGGGAGTGGGGGAGGGGAGTGGGGTACGGGAGGGCAGTGAGGAGGTGCAGGAATACGGAGTGGTGGACGGAGGCGGGGAGGGGTGTGGGGGAGGGGAGCGGGGGAAGTGAGTGGGCGGAGAGGAGTTGGGGGAGTGGATTTTGGAGTGGAGTGGGAGAGGGGAGTGGGGTAGTGGAGTGGGGAGGGGAGTTGGGGAGGGGAGTTTGGGGAAGGGAGTTGGGGAGGGGAGTGCGGTAGGGAAGTTGGGGAGGGGAGTGGGGTAGGGAAGTGGGGGAGGGGAGTGAGGGATGGGAGTGAGGGAGGGGAGTTGACGAGGGGATTGAGGGAGGGGAGTGGGGGAGGGTGTTGGGGAGGGGAGGGGGAAGGGGAGTGGTTTAGGGGAGTGGGGGAGGGGAGTTGAGGCAGGGAGTGTGGGAGAGGAGTGGGGAAGGGGAGATGCAGTGAGGAGAGACAGAGGGGAGTGGGGTGGAGGAGTGGGGGGAGGGGAGTGGGGGGAGGGGAGTGGGAGAGGGGAGTGGGGGATGGGAGTGGGGGAGGGGAGTAGGGGGAGGGGAGTTGGGGGGGAGTTGGGGAGGGTAGTCGGGTAGGGGAGTTGGGGAGTTGAGTGGGGGAGTTGAGTGGGGGAGTGTAGGAGGGGAGTGTGGAAGGGGAGTGTGGAAGGGGAGTTGGGGTGGGGAGTGGGGGGAGGGGAGTGGGAGAGGGGAGTGGGGGATGGGAGTGGGGGAGGGGAGTAGGGGGAGGGGAGTTGGGGGGGAGTTGGGGAGGGTAGTCGGGTAGGGGAGTTGGGGAGTTGAGTGGGGGAGTTGAGTGGGGGAGTGTAGGAGGGGAGTGTGGAAGGGGAGTGGGGGTGTGGAGTGGAGTAGGGGCGTTGTGTAGGGGAGGGCAGTGAGGATTTGGAGGGAAGGGGAGTGGGATAGCGTATTGGGGGAGGGGATTGGCGAGGGGTGTGTGTTATGTGAGTGAGGTAGGGGAGTCTGGTAGGGGAGTGGGGAGGGGAGTGAGGTAGGGTAATCGGGGTAGGGGAGTGGATGACGTGCGTGGGGTGGGGGAGGGGAGTGGGGGAGTGGAGTGAGTTAGGGGAGTGCGGTAGGGGAGTGTGGTAGGGGAGTGGGGGTGTGGAGTGGAGTAGGGGCGTTGTGTAGGGGAGGGCAGTGAGGATTTGGAGGGAAGGGGAGTGGGATAGCGTATTGGGGGAGGGGAGTGGGCGAGGGGTGTGTGTTATGTGAGTGAGGTAGGGGTGTCTGGTAGGGGAGTGGGGAGGGGAGTGAGGTAGGGTAATCGGGGTAGGGGAGTGGATGACGTGCGTGGGGTGGGGGAGGGGAGTGGGGGAGTGGAGTGAGTTAGGGGAGTGGGGGTGGGGAGTGGGGGATGGGAATGGTGGAGCGGAGTGGGGAAGGGGAGTGCGGTAGGGGAGTGCGGTAACGAGTGGGATAGGGGAGTGGGGTAGGGGTGTGGTGATTTGGAATGGGGTAGTGGTGTTGTTGTGGGAAGTGGGGGAGTGGAGTGCGGTAGGGGAGTGCGTGAGGGTAGTGGGTGATGGGAGTGTGGCAGGAGAGGGCTGTGAAGAGTTGCAGGGAAGCGCAGAGGTGGACTGGTTTAAGGGGAGGGGAGTGTGGGGGGGTGGGGTGTGTGGGAGGGGGTGGCTAGGGGAGGGGGTAGGGGAATGTGGGAGGGGAGTGGGGTAGTGGAGTTGGGGAGCGGAGTGAGTTAGGGGAGTGGGGTAGGGATGTGGGAAAGTGGAGTGGGATAGGGGAATGGCATAGGGGAGTGGGATAGGGGAGTGGGGGAGGTGTGTGGGGTAGGGGAGTTGGGTTGTGGAGGGCAGTGAGGAGGTGGAGGGAAGGGGAGTGGGGAAGGGGTGTGAGGTAGGAGAGTTGGCGAGTGGAGTGGGGGATGGGAGTGTTGTAGGGGAGGGCAGTGAGGAGGTGCAGGGAAGCGGAGTGGTGGACGGGAGGGGAGTGGAGAGGGGCAGGCGAGAGGGGGGGAGTCGGGGAGGGGATTGGGAGGAGAGTTGGGGAGGGGAGTGGGTGGGGGAGTGGAGTGGGGGAGTGGGGTGGGGGAGTGGATTGGTGGAGCGTGGTGGGGGAGTGGAGTGGGGGAGTGGAGTGGAGTGGGGAGGGGGGTGAGGGGAGTGTGGGGAGGGGAGTTGGGGGAGGGGTGTGGGGGAGGGGAGTGGGGGAGGGGAGGTGGGGAGGGGAGTGGGGAGGGATGTGAGGGTAGTTCGTGGGGGAGGGGAATGGGTGAGGGGAGTGGGGGAGGGGAGTGGGTGAGGGGAGCGGGGGAGGGGAGCGGGGGAGGGGAGCGGGGGAGGGGAGAGCGGGAGGGGTGTGCGGGAGGGGAGTGGGATAGGGGAGTGAGGAATGGGAGTGAGGGAGGGGAGTGGGGGAAGGGGAGATGGTGAGGGTAGTTGGGGAGGTGACCTGGGAAGGGGACCTGGGGAGGAGACTTGGGGAGGGTACTTGGGGTAGAGGAGTGGGGTAGAGGAGTGCGGTAGAGGAGTGGGGTAGGAGTTTTGCAGAGATGAGAGGGGGAGGAGAAAGGGGAGGAGAGAGGGGGAGGGGAGTGGGGGAGGTATGTAGGGTAGGGGAGTTGGGGACTGGAGCAAAGTGAGGATGTGGAGCGAAGTGGAGTGAGGGAGGGGCTGGGGGAGGTGTGTTGGGTAGGGGAGTTGGGGACTGGAGTGCAGTGAGGAGGTGGAGGTAAGGTGAGTGGGGAAGGGGAGTGGGGAAGGGGAGTGGGGAAGGGGAGTGGGGAAGGGGAGGTGGGTAGGGGAGTATGGGAGGGGAGTGAGGGAGGTAATTGGGGACGGGAGTGGGGTAGCGGAGTGGGGTAGTGGAGTGGGGTAGCGGAGTGGGGTAGTGGAGTGGGGTAGGGGAGTGGGGCAGGGGTGTGGGGCACGGGTGTGGGGGAGGGGAGTGGGGGAGGGGAGTGGCGGAGGGTAGTGGGGGAGGGGAGGGGGATGGGGAGATGTTTAGGGGAGTGAGAGACGGGAGTTGAGGCAGGGAGTGTGGGAGAGGAGTGGGGAAGGGGAGATGCGGAGAGGAGAGGAGTGGGGGAGGGGAGTCGGGTGGAGGAGTGGGAGAGGGGAGTGGGGTTAGTGAGTGCGGTAGGGGAGTGTGGGAGGGGAGTGGGGGACAGTGAATGGGGTAGGGGAGTGGCGTAAGTGAGTGGGGGCAGGGAGAGGGGAGGGGAGTGGAGGGAAGGGGAGTTGGGGAGTGGAGTGGGGGAGGTGTGTGGGTTAGGAGTGTTGGGTAGTGGAGGGCAGTGAGGAGGTGGAGGGGAGGGGAGTGGGGTATGAAAGTTGGGGAGCGGACTGCGGTAGGGATGTGGTATCAGGGAGTGGGGTAGCGTAGTGGGGTAGCGGAGTGCGGTAAGGGTGTTGTGACGGGGAGTGGGGTAGGGGAGTGGAGTAGGGGAGTTGTGGAGGGGAGTGCGGTGGGGGAGTGGGGGTGTAGAGTGGGGTAGGGGCGTGGTGTAGGGGAGGGCAGTGAGGATTTGGAGGGAAGGGGAGTGGAATGGGGTAGGGGAGTGGGGGAGGTGTGTGTGTTATGTGAGTGGGGTTGGGGAGAGGGGAGGGGAGTGAGGTAGGGGAATCGGGGAGGGGACTGGGGGAGGAGAGTGGGGGAGGGGAGTGGGGGAGGGGAGTGGGGAGGGGAGTGGAGTGGGGGAGGGGAGTGTGGTGGAGGGTCGTGTGGGGGAGGGTCGTGTGGGGTAGGGGAGTGTGGGGTAGGGGAGTGTGGGGTAGGGGAGTGAGTTAGGGGAGTGGGTTAGGGGAATGGGTTAGGGGAGTGGGTTAGGGGAATGGGTTAGGGGAGTGGGGGAGGGGAGTGGGACAGGGGAGTGGGACAGGGCAGGGCAGTGAGGAGGTGGAGGGAATGAGAGTGGGGAGGGGAGTTTGGGAGGGAAGTGTGGTAGGGGTGTGGGGTCGGGAAGTGTGGTAGGGGTGTGGGGTCGGGAAGTGGAATCGGGAAGTGAGGGAGGGGAGTGGGAAAGGGGAGTGGGAAAGGGGAGTGGGAAAGGGGAGTGGGGGTAGGGGAGTAGGGGTAGGGGAGTGGGGGTAGGGGAGTGGGGGTAGGGGAGTGGGGGTAGGGGAGTGGGGGAAGCGAGTGGGGGAAGGGAGTGGGGGAAGGGAGTGGGTTAGTAGAGTGGAGTGGTGCAGGGGATTGGGGTAGGGGTGTGATGTCGGGGAGTGGAGTAGGGGAGTGGGGTATGGGAGATTGTGAGGGAAGTGCGGGAGGAGTGTTCAGGGAGGGGAGTTGGGGAGGGGAGTGGGGTAGAGGAGTGGGGTAGTACAGTGGGGGAGGGGAGTTGCGGCAGGGGTTGGGGAGCGGAGTTGTTGAGGGGAGTTGCGGAGAGGAGATGGGGAGGGGAGTGGGGTACAGGTGTGGGGGAGGGCAGTGGGTGGGAATGTGGGAGCGGAGTTGGGGAGGGGACTTGGGGAGGGGCGTGGGGGATGGGGTGGGGGAGGGGAGTGGGGGAGGGGATTTGGCTACTGGAGTGGGGAGGGGAGTGTGGGAGGTGATTGGAGTTGTGGAGTTGGGGAGGTGAGTGGGGGAGGGGAGTTTGGGACTGGAGTGGGGGTGGGGAGTGGGGTAGGGGAGTGAGTGAGGGTTGTTGTGGAGGTGAGCGGGGGAGGGGAGTGAGGGAGGGGAGTTGAGGTAGTGTGTGGGGAAGGGGAGTGCGGTAGGGGAGTGGGGGAGGGGAGTTACAGAGAGGAGGGGGAGGGGAGTGGGTTGGGGAGTGGGGGAGGGGCGTTGGGGAGGGGTGTTGGGGAGGGTAGTAGTGGAGGGGATTGGATGTGGGGAGTGGGGTAGGGGAGTGGGGATTTGTTGTGAAGTAGGGGAGTGGGGGATGGGAGTGGGGAGGAGAGCGAGGTAGGGGAGGGGCAGGGGAGGGGGCAGGGGAGTTGTTAGAGGTAAGTGCGGGAGGGGAGCGGGGGAGTGGATTGGGGGAGGGGAGTTGGGGAGTGGAGTGCGGTAGGGGAGTTGGGGTGAGAAGTTGGGGAGGGGAGTAGTGTAGGGGCGTGAGGGAGGCGAGTTGGGGAGGGGAGTTGGGGAGGGGAGTTGGGGAGTGGAGTGCGGCAGGGGATTTGGGGTGGGGAGTTGGGGAGGGGAGTTGGGGAGGGGAGTGGAGGTGGGGAGCGGGGGAGGGGAGTGGGTGAGGGGAGTGGGGTAGGGGAGTGAGGGAGGGGAGTTGAGGAGGGGTGTGGGGGAGGGGAGTTAGGGACTGGAGTAGGGGAGGGGAGTGTGGGAGTGGAGTGGGGGATGGGAGTCCGGTACGGGAGTTGGGGAGGGGAGCTGGGGAGGGGAGTGGAGGAGGGGAGTGAGGGAGGGGTGTTGGTGAGGAAAGTGGGGTAGGGGAGTGGGGGAGGGGAGTGGGGGAGGGGAGCAGGGTATGGGAGTTGGTGCGGGCAGTGGGGGAGCAGCGTTGGGGTGGGGTGTGGGGGAGGGGAGTGAGTGAGGGAGGGGAGTTGAGAAGGGGTGTGGGGGAGGGAAGTGTTGTGGTAAGTCGGGCAGGGGAGTTGGGTATGGGAGTTGGTGAGGGGAGTGGGGGAGGAGATTTGGGGGTGGGAGTTGGGAAGGGGAGTTGGGGAGGGGAGAGCCGTAGGGGAGTAGGGGAAGGTGTGGGGGAGGGGAGTGGGGAGAGGAGTGATTGCGGGGAGTTGCGGAGAGGAGAGGGGGAGGGGAGTGTAGTGGGGTGCAGGTATGGGGTAGGGGAGTGGGGGAGGCTTGTTGGGTATGGGAGTGGGTGTAAGGAGTGGGGTATGGGTGTGCGGTAGGGGAGTGGGGAAGGGGACTGGTGGAGGGGAATGAGGGAGGGGAGTGGGGGACTGGGAGTGGGGTAGGGGAGTGGCAAAGGTCCGTGGGGGAGGGGAGAGGGGAGTGGAATCGGGGAGGGGCGTGGGGAGGGGAGTGGGGTGGGGAGTGGGGTGGGATGTGGAGCATGGGAGTTGGGTATGGGAGTTGGTGAGGGGGTGGGGATGGAGAGTTCGGGAGAGGAGTGGGTGATCGGAGTGGGGCAGGGGAGTGAGTGAGGGGAGTGGGGGCGGGGAATTGGGGATGGGAGTGGGGGTGGGGTGTGGGGTAGGGGTGTGGGGTAGGGGAGTGGGGTACGGGATGGGGTAGGGGAGTGGGGTAGGGGAGTGGGGGAGGGGAAAGAGGGAGGGGATTGAGGGAGGGGAGTGAGGGAGGGGAGATGGGGAGGATGTGAGAAGGGGAGTGAAGGAGGGGAGTGGAGTAGGGGAGTCGGGTATGGAAGTTAGTGCGGGGAGTTGAGGAGGACAGTGGGGGAGTGTAGTACGGGAGGGGAGTTGGGAAGTGGAGTTGGGGAGGGGAGTGAGGGAGGGGAGTTGAGAAGGGGTGTGGGGGAAGGGAGTGGTGTGGTAAGTGGTGCAGGGGAGTTGGTTATGGGAATTGGTGGGGGAGTGGGGGAGGAGAGTTGGGGATGGTAGTTGGGAAGGGGAGTTGGGGAGGGTTGGATAGGGGACTGCGGTAGGGGAGTGGGGATGTGAGTGGGGGAGGGGCGTGGGGAGAGGTGGTTGCGGGGAGTTGCGGAGAGGAGAGGGGGAGGGGAGTGTGTGAGAGGAGTGGGGGAGTGTAGTGGGGTGTGGGAGTGGGGTAGGGGAGTGGGGCGGGGAGTTGGGGATGGGAGTGGGGGTGGAAAGTGGGGTAGAGGTGTGGGGTAGGGGAGTGGGGTATGGAGTGTGGGAGGGGAGGGAGGGGAGTGGGGGAGAGGGAGTGGGGTAGGGGAGTGGCATAGGGCCGTGGGGGTGGGGAGAGGGGAGTGGAGTAGGGGAGGGGAGTGGGGTAGAATAGTGGTGGATGGGAATGGGGAGGGGAGTTGGGGCGGGAAGTGGGGTAGAGGAATGGGGGATGGGAGAGGGAGAGGGGAGTTGGGGAGGGGAGTTGGGGAGGGGAGTGTGGTAGAATAGTGGTGGATGGGAATGGGGAGGGGAGTTGGGGCGGGGAGTGGGGGAGGGGAGTAAGGCAGGGGTGTGGGGTAGGGGACTACGTTAGGGGAGTGGGAGCGGGGAGTGGGAGAGGGGAGTGGGGGACAAGGGGTGGGGTAGGGGAGTGATGTAGGGGACATGGGGAGGGGAGTGGGGTAGAATAGTGGTGCATGGGAATGGGGAGGGGAGTTGGGGCGGGGAGTGGGGGAGGGGAGTATAGAGAGTGGTGTATTGGAGTTGTTGAGGGGAGTGAGGGAGGGGAGTGAGGCAGGGGAGTTGGGGAGGGGAGTGTGGTAGAATAGTGGTGGATGGGAATGGGGAGGGGAGTTGGGGCGGGGAGTGGGGGAGGGGAGTAAGGCAGGGGTTTGGGGTAGGGGACTACGTTAGGGGAGTGGGTGCGGGGAGTGGGAGAGGGGAGTGGGGGACAAGGAGTGGGGTAGGGGAGTGATGTAGAGGAGTGGGTGAGGGGAGTTTGTGAGGGGAGTGGGGGAGGGGAGTGGGGGAGGGGAGTGGGAAAGGGGAGTGGGGGAGGGGAGTGAGGTAGGGGAGTGGGAAAGGCGACTGCGTTAGGGGAGTGGCAGAGGGGAGTGGGAGAGGGGAGTGGGCGACAAGGAATGGGGTAGGGGAGTGATGTAGGGGAGTGGGTGAGGGGAGTTGGTGAGGGGAGTGGGGGAGGGGAGTGGGGGAGGGGAGTGATGTAGGGAGTGGGAAAGGGGCGTGGGATAGGGGAGCGCAGTGAGGAGGTGGAGGGAAGGGGAGTGGGGAGGGGAGTGAGGATGTGTGTAGGGTCGAGGTGTTGGGTAGTGGAGGGCAGTGAGGAGGTGGAGGGAAGGGGAGTGGGGAAGGGGTGTGGTAGGAGATGTGGGTACGGGAGTAGGGGAGGGTAGTGAGGTATGGGAGTGGTTGAGGGGAGTGGGGTAGGGGAGTGTGGTAAGGGATTGGGGCAGGGGAGTGGGATAGGGCAGTGTGGTAGGGGAGTGGGGTAGGGGAGTTGTAGAGGGAGTGCAGTAGGGGAATGGGGGAGGGGAGTGGGGTTGGGGATTGGGGGAGTGTACTGGGGATGGGAGTGTGGTTGGGCAGGGCAGTGAAGAGGTGGAGGGAACTGAGTGGTGGAGGGGAGTGGGTGAGGTGATTGGAGGAGGGGGTGTGGTAAGGGTGTGAGGTAGGGGAGTGAGGTAGGAGAATTGGGTAGGGGATGTGGTCAGAGAGTTTGGGAGGGGAGTGGGGGAGGGGAGTGGGGGAGGGGAGTGATGTAGGGAGTGGGAAAGGGGCGTGGGATAGGTGAGCGCAGTAAGGAGGTGGAGGGAAGGTGAGTGGGGAGGGGAGTGAGGATGTGTGTAGGGTCGAGGTGTTGGGTAGTGGAGGGCAGTGAGGAGGTGGAGGGAAGGGGATTGGGGAAGGGATGTGGTAGGAGATGTGGGTACGGGAGTAGGGGAGGATAGTGAGGTATGGGAGTGGTGGAGGGGAGTGGGGTAGGGGAGTGCGGTAGGGGATTGGGGTAGGGGAGTTGTAGAGGGAGTGCAGTAGGGGAATGGGGGAGGGGGTGGGGTTGGGGATTGGGGGAGTGTACTGGGGGATGGGAGTGTGGTTGGGCAGGGCAGTGAAGAGGTGGAGGGAACTGAGTGGTGGAGGGGTGTATGTGAGGTGATTGGAGGAGGGTGTGTGGTAAGGGTGTGAGGTAGGGGATTGAGGTAGGAGAATTGGGTAGGGGATGTGGTCAGGGAGTTTGGGAGGGGAGTGGGGGAGGGGAGTGGGGGAGGGGGGTGATGTAGGGAGTGGGAAAGGGGCGTGGGATAGGTGAGCGCAGTGAGGAGGTGGAGGGAAGGGGAGTGGGGAGGGGAGTGAGGATGTGTGTAGGGTCGAGGTGTTGGGTAGTGGAGGGCAGTGAGGAAGTGGAGGGAAGGGGAGTGGGGAAGGGGTGTGGTAGGAGATGTGGGTACGTGAGTAGGAGAGGGTAGTGAGGAATGGGAGTGGTGGAGGGGAGTGGGGTAGGGGAGTGTGGTAGGGGATTGGGGTAGGGGAGTGGGGTAGGGCAGTGTGGTAGGGGAGTGGGGTAGGGGAGTTGTAGAGGGAGTGCAGTAGGGGAGTGGGGGAGGGGAGTGGGGTTGGGGATTGGGGGAGTGTACTGGGGGATGGGAGTATGGTTGGGCAGGGCAGTGAAGTGGTGGAGGGAAGCTGAGTGGTGGAGGGGATGTGGTAAGGGAGTGAGTTAGGGGAGTGGGGTAGGAGAATGGGGTAGGGGATGGGGTCAGGGAGTTTGGGAGGGTAGTGGGGAGGAGAGATAGGCCGGGGAGTGGGGGAGTGGGGGAGGAAAGTTGGGAGGATTTGGGGAGGGGAGTGGGGAAAGGAGGTGAGGCAGGGGAGTTGGGGAGGGGAGTGGGGGATGTGAGTGGTGGAGGGGAGTGGGGTATGGGAGTTAGTGAGGGGAGTTGCGGGGGCGCTGTGGAGGGGAATGGGATAGGGGAGTTGGGGAGGGGAGTTGGGGAGGGGAGTGGGGGATGTGAGTGGTGGAGGGGAGTGGGGTATGGGAGTTTGTGAGGGGAGTTGCGGGGGCGCTGTGGAGGGGAGTGGGATAGGGGAGTTGGGGAGTGGACTTGGGGAGGGGAGTGGGGTAGAGGAGTGTGCGATGGAAGTGGGGTGGGGAGTGGGATAGGGGAGTGGGGGATGGGAGTTGGGGAGGGGAGTGGGGGACAGGGCGCGGGGTAGGGGAGTGATGTAGGGGAGTGGGGGAGGCGAGTGGGGGATGGGAGTGTGGTAGGGGAGTGGGAATGGGATAGTGGAGTGGGGTAGGGGCGTTGGGTATTGGAGGGCAGTGAGGAGGTGGAGAGAAGGTGAGTGGGGGATGGGGTGGGGTAGGAGAGCTGGGTAGGGGTGTGGGGGAGGGGAGTGAGGTAGGGGAGTGGGGAGGGGTGTGGAGGAGTGGAATGGGGTAGGGGAGTGGGGTAGGGGAGTTGTGGAGGGGAGTGCGGTAGGGGTGTAGGGTCGGGGAGTGGCGTAGGGGAGTGTGGTAGGGGAGTGGGGTAGGGGAGTGGGGTAGGGGAGTTGTGGAGGGCACTGCGGTCGGGGGGTGGGGTCGGGGAGTGGGGCAGGGGAGTGGGGGAGGGTAGTGGAGAATGGGATTGTCTTAGGTGAGGGCAGTGAAGAGGTGGAGGGAAGCGGAGTGGTGGATCGGAGTAGGGGAGGGGATTGGTGGTGGGGTGTGGTAAGGGAGTGGGTTCAGCGAATGGGGTAGAGGAGTGTGGTAGCGGAGTTGGGGAGGCTAGTTGGGGAGGGGAGTGGGGAGGAGAGTGGGGGAAGTTAATGTGGGAGGGGAGTGGACGAGAGGAGCTGGGGCGGGGAGAGGGGGAGGGGAGTGGGGAGAGGAGTTGGGGAGGGGAGTGGGGGAGGGGTGTGGGGGAGGGAGGTGGGGGAGGGAAGTGGGGGAGGGCTGTTGGGGAGAGTTGGGGAGGGGTGTTCTGGAGGGAAGTGTGGGAGGGGAGTTGTGGAGGGGAGTGGGGGAGGTGAGTTTGGGAGGGGAGTGGAGTAGGGGTGGGTGGTAAGGGAGTTGGTGAGGGGAGTGGGGTAGGGGAGTGGGGTAATGAGTTGGGTGGGGAGTGGGGGAGGGGAGGGGGGAGGGGAGTTGGGGAGGGGAGTTGGGGAGGGGAGTTGGGTAGAGGAGTGGGGGTAAGGAGTGGCGTGCGGGAGTGGAGTAGGGGAGTGGGGGAGGTGAGTTGTGGAGGGGAGTGGGGGACAGGGAATGGGGACAGGGGGAGTGGGGTAGGGGAGTGATATAGGGGAGTGGGTAAGGGGAGTGGTCGCGGGGAGTGGGGTAGGGGAGTGGGGTAGGGGAGTGGGGGAGGGGAGTGGGGGACAGGGAGTGGGGGATAGGTAGTGGGGTAGGGGAGTGATATAGGGGAGTGCGGGAGGGGAGTGGGGGAGTGGAGTGGATGAAGGGAGTGGGAGAGGGGAGTGGGGTAGGGGAGTGGGGGAGAGGAGTGGGGGACAGGGAGTGGGGGATAGGTAGTGGGGTAGGGGAGTGATATAGGGGAGTGGGGGAGGGGAGTGGGGGAGTGGAGTGGATGAAGGGAGTGGGAGAGGTGAGTGGGGGACAGGAAGTGGTGTAGGGGAGTGCGGTAGGTGAGTTGGGGTTGGGGGAGGGGAGTGGGGGAGGGGAGTGTGGTAGGGGAGTGTAGTCGGGGAGTGTGGGAGGGGAGTTCGGTAGGGGGAGTGTGGGAAGGGAGTAGGGAAGGGGAGTGTTGTAAGGGAGTGGGGGATGGGAGTGGGGTAGGGGAGTGGGGTAGGGCAGTGATGTAGGGGTGTGTGGGAGGGGAGTGGAAAGGGGACTGGCGAGGGGAGTGGGGTAGGGGAGTGGGGCAGTGAGACGGGTGTGGAGTAGGGGAGGGGAGTGGGGGAGGGGAGTGGCGGCAGGAATGGGGTAGGGGAGTGCGGGAGGGATGTGAGCTGGGGAGTGAGGGAGGGTAGAGTGGGAGGGGAGCGGAGAGGGGAGTAGGGGCGCGGAGTTGGGGAGGGGAGTGGGGAGGGGTCTGGGGGAGGGGATTGGTGGAGGGGATTGGTGGAGGGGAGTTGGGAAGGGAGTGGGGGAGAGGAGATGCTGGTGGAGTTGGGGAGTGGAGCGGTTGAGGGGAGTTGGGGAGGGGAGTGTGGCGGGGAGTGGGGGAGGAGTGTGGGGTAGGAGAGTGGGGAGGGGAGTGGGGGAGGGGAGTGGGGGACAGGGAGTGGGGGAACAGGGATTGGGGGACAGGGGGTGTGGTAGGGGAGTGTTAAAGGGGAGTAGGGTAGGGGAGTGGGTTAGGGGAGTGGGGGAGGGGAGTGGGGGACAGGGAGTGGGGAGGGGAGTGGGGTATGGGGGTGGGGTAGGGGTGTGGGTGAAGGGAGTGGGAGTGGGTAGTGGGGTCCGGAAGTGGGGTAGGGGAGTGCGGTAGGTGAGTCAGGGCTGGGAGAGGGCGTGGGGGAGGGGAGCGTGGTAGCGGAGTGTGGTCGGGGAGTGTGGGAGGGGTGTTCGGTAGGGGGAGTGTGGGAAGGGAGTAGGGAAGGGGAGTGTGGTAGAGGAGTGGGGGATGGGAGTGGTGTAAGGGAGTGGGGTAGGGGAATGATGTAGGGGAGTGTGGGAGTGGAGTGGTAAG
Source organism: Heterodontus francisci (assembly GCF_036365525.1). Taxonomy (NCBI): domain Eukaryota; kingdom Metazoa; phylum Chordata; class Chondrichthyes; order Heterodontiformes; family Heterodontidae; genus Heterodontus; species Heterodontus francisci. The sequence goes on from NW_027140799.1 coordinate 17,407, forward strand.
GGGACTGGGGAGGGGAGTGCGGTCGGGGAGTGGAGGCATTGAGAGGGGAGTGGAGTGGGGAAGGGGAGTAGGGTAGGGGAGTGGCAGCTGGAATGGGGTAGGGGAGTGGGGGAGGGAAGTGGGCTGGGGAGTGTGGGAGGGTAGTGTGGGAGGGGAGGGAAGAGGGGAGTGGGGGAGCGGATTGGCGGAGGGGATTGGCGGAGGGGAGTGGGGGAGGGGAGCGGGGGAGGGGCGATAGTGATGGAGTTGGGGAGTGGAGCGGTTGAGGGGAGTTGGGGAGGGGAGTGGGGGAGGGGAGTGGGGAGGGGTGTGGGGTAGGAGAGTGAGGGAGGGCAGTGGGGGAAGCAGTGGGATAGGGGAGTGTGGTTGGGGGTGGGGTTGGGGAGTGGGGGAGGGGAATGAAGGAGGGAAGTTGGGAGGGGAGTGGGGAAGGGGAGTGGGCGAGGGGTGGCTGGGTGGGACGTGGGGTATGGGAGTCAGGGAGGGGTGTTCGGGGGTAGTGGTATCGGGGAATGGTGTATGGGAGTGGGGGATGGGATTTGGGGAACAAAGTGATGAGCTCAAAGGAGGAGAAGGTGCAAGTGGAGTTGTGGGGGGAGAGAGAGAGCAAAATGTGATAGGGGCGATTTGGCTAGGGTGGAATATTAACACACTGACAGAGAACACAGATTAATATTAACACACTCACTGACACACTGTGTACATCATGACTCACAGCCAGATACACCCGGTGAAGTGTAAAACACCCCCACTGTCCTCAGTAATATTAACACAATGACAGAGAACACAGATTAATATTAACACACTCACTGACACACTGTGTACATCATGACTCACAGCCAGATACACCCGGTGAAGTGTAAAACACCCCCACTGTCCTCAGCAATATTAACACACTGACAGAGAACACAGATTAATATTAACACACTCACTGACACACTGTGTATATCATGACCCACAGTCAGATAAACCCTGTGAAGTGTAAAACACCCCCACTGTCCTCAGGAATATTAACACACTGACAGAGAACACAGATTAATATTAACACACTCACTGACACACTGTGTATATCATGACCCACAGTCAGATACACAATGTGAGGTGTAAAACACCCCCACTGTCCTCAGCAATATTAACACACTGACAGAGAACACAGATTAATATTAACACACTCACTGACAGACTGTGTACATCATGACTCACAGTCAGATACACCCTGTGAAGTGTAAAACAACCCCACTGTCCTCAGTAATATTAACACACTGACAGAGAACACAGATTAATATTAACACACTCACTGACACACTGTGCATATCATGACCCACAGTCAGTTACACACTCTGAAGAGCAAAACACCCCCACTGTCCTCAGTAATATTAACACACTGACAGAGAACACAGATTAATATTAACACACTCACTGACACACTGTGTACATCATGACCCACAGCCAGATACACTCTGTGAAGTGTAAAACACCCCCACTGTCCTCAGGAATATTAACACACTGACAGAGAACACAGATTAATATTAACACACTCACTGACACACTGTGTAAATCATGACCCACAGTCAGATACACCCTGTGAAGTGTAAAACACCCCCACTGTCCTCAGTAATATTAACACACTGACAGAAAACACAGATTAATATTAACACACTCACTGACACACTGTGTATATCATGACCCACAGTCAGATACACCCTGTGAAGTGTAAAACACCCCCAATGTCCTCAGTAATATTGACACCTGACAGAGAACACAGATTAATATTAACACACTCACTGACACACTGTGTAAATCATGACCCACAGCCAGATACACCCTGTGAAGTGTAAAACACCCCCACTGTCCTCAGCAATATTAACACACTGACAGAGAACACAGATTAATATTAACACACTCACTGACACACTGTGTCCATCATGACCCACAGTCAGATACACCCTGTGAAGTGTAAAACACCCCCACTGTCCTCAGGAATATTAACACACTGACAGGGAACACAGATTAATATTAACACACTCACTGACACACTGTGTACATCATGACTCACAGCCAGATACACCCGGTGAAGTGTAAAACACCCCCACTGTCCTCAGCAATATTAACACACTGACAGAGAACACAGATTAATATTAACACACTCACTGACACACTGTGTATATCATGACCCACAGTCAGATAAACCCTGTGAAGTGTAAAACATCCCCACTGTCCTCAGGAATATTAACACACTGACAGAGAACACAGATTAATATTAACACACTCACTGACACACTGTGTATATCATGACCCACAGCCAGATACACCTTGTGAAGTGTAAAACACGCCCACTGTCCTCAGCAATATTAACACACTGACAGAGAACACAGATTAATATTAACACACTCACTGACACACTGTGTATATCATGACCCACAGCCAGATACACCTTGTGAAGTGTAAAATACCCCCACTGTCCTCAGTAATATTGATACCTGACAGAGAACACAGATTAATATTAACACACTCACTGACACACTATGTATATCATGACCCACAGTCAGATACACCCTGTGAAGTCTAAAACACCCCCACTGCCCTCAGGAAAATTAACACCTGACAGAGAACACAGATTAATATTAACACACTCACTGACACACTGTGTATATCATGACCCACAGTCAGATACACCCTGTGAAGTGTAAAACACCCCCACTGTCCTCAGCAATATTAAAACACACACAGAGTACACAGATTAATATTAACGCACTCACTGACACACTATGTATATCATGACCCACAGTCAGATACACCCTGTGAAGTGTAAAACACCCCCACTGTCCTCAGCAATATTAACACACTGACAGAGAACACAGATTAATATTAACACATTCACTGACACACTGTGTATATCATGACCCATAGTCAGATACACCCTGTGAAGTGTAAAACACCCCCACTGTCCTCAGCAATATTAACACACTGACAGAGAACACAGATTAATATTAACACACTCACTGACACACTGTGTATATCATGACCCACAGTCAGATACACAATGTGAGGTGTAAAACACCCCCACTGTCCTCAGCAATATTAACACACTGACAGAGAACACAGATTGATATTAACACACTCACTGACACACTGTGCATATCATGACCCACAGTCAGTTACACACTCTGAAGAGCAAAACACCCCCACTGTCCTCAGTAATATTAACACACTGACAGAGAACACAGATTAATATTAACACACTCACTGACACACTGTGTATATCATGACCCACAGCCAGATACACTCTGTGAAGTGTAAAACACCCCCACTGTCCTCAGGAATATTAACACACTGACAGAGAACACAGATTAATATTAACACACTCACTGACACACTGTGTAAATCATGACCCACAGTCAGATACACCCTGTGAAGTGTAAAACACCCCCACTGTCCTCAGTAATATTAACACACTGACAGAAAACACAGATTAATATTAACACACTCACTGACACACTGTGTATATCATGACCCACAGTCAGATACACCCTGTGAAGTGTAAAACACCCCCACTGTCCTCAGTAATATTAACACACTGACAGAAAACACAGATTAATATTAACACACTCACTGACACACTGTGTATATCATGACCCACAGTCAGATACACCCTGTGAAGTGTAAAACACCCCCACTGTCCTCAGTAATATTGACACCTGACAGAGAACACAGATTAATATTAACACACTCACTGACACACTGTGTAAATCATGACCCACAGCCAGATGCACCCTGTGAAGTGTAAAACACCCCCACTGTCCTCAGCAATATTAACACACTGACAGAGAACACAGATTAATATTAACACACTCACTGACACACTGTGTCCATCATGACCCACAGTCAGATACACCCTGTGAAGTGTAAAACACCCCCACTGTCCTCAGGAATATTAACACACTGACAGAGAACACAGATTAATATTAACACACTCACTGACACACTGTGTACATCATGACTCACAGCCAGATACACCCGGTGAAGTGTAAAACACCCCCACTGTCCTCAGCAATATTAACACACTGACAGAGAACACAGATTAATATTAACACACTCACTGACACACTGTGTATATCATGACCCACAGCCAGATACACCTTGTGAAGTGTAAAACACGCCCACTGTCCTCAGCAATATTAACACACTGACAGAGAACACAGATTAATATTAACACACTCACTGACACACTGTGTATATCATGACCCACAGCCAGATACACCTTGTGAAGTGTAAAATACCCCCACTGTCCTCAGTAATATTGATACCTGACAGAGAACACAGATTAATATTAACACACTCACTGACACACTATGTATATCATGACCCACAGTCAGATACACCCTGTGAAGTCTAAAACACCCCCACTGCCCTCAGGAAAATTAACACCTGACAGAGAACACAGATTAATATTAACACACTCACTGACACACTGTGTATATCATGACCCACAGTCAGATACACCCTGTGAAGTGTAAAACACCCCCACTGTCCTCAGCAATATTAAAACACACACAGAGTACACAGATTAATATTAACGCACTCACTGACACACTATGTATATCATGACCCACAGTCAGATACACCCTGTGAAGTGTAAAACACCCCCACTGTCCTCAGCAATATTAACACACTGACAGAGAACACAGATTAATATTAACACATTCACTGACACACTGTGTATATCATGACCCATAGTCAGATACACCCTGTGAAGTGTAAAACACCCCCACTGTCCTCAGCAATATTAACACACTGACAGAGAACAGAGATTAATATTAACACACTCACTGACACACTGTGTATATCATGACCCACAGTCAGATACACAATGTGAGGTGTAAAACACCCCCACTGTCCTCAGCAATATTAACACACTGACAGAGAACACAGATTGATATTAACACACTCACTGACACACTGTGCATATCATGACCCACAGTCAGTTACACACTCTGAAGAGCAAAACACCCCCACTGTCCTCAGTAATATTAACACACTGACAGAGAACACAGATTAATATTAACACACTCACTGACACACTGTGTATATCATGACCCACAGCCAGATACACTCTGTGAAGTGTAAAACACCCCCACTGTCCTCAGGAATATTAACACACTGACAGAGAACACAGATTAATATTAACACACTCACTGACACACTGTGTAAATCATGACCCACAGTCAGATACACCCTGTGAAGTGTAAAACACCCCCACTGTCCTCAGTAATATTAACACACTGACAGAAAACACAGATTAATATTAACACACTCACTGACACACTGTGTATATCATGACCCACAGTCAGATACACCCTGTGAAGTGTAAAACACCCCCACTGTCCTCAGTAATATTAACACACTGACAGAAAACACAGATTAATATTAACACACTCACTGACACACTGTGTATATCATGACCCACAGTCAGATACACCCTGTGAAGTGTAAAACACCCCCACTGTCCTCAGTAATATTGACACCTGACAGAGAACACAGATTAATATTAACACACTCACTGACACACTGTGTAAATCATGACCCACAGCCAGATGCACCCTGTGAAGTGTAAAACACCCCCACTGTCCTCAGCAATATTAACACACTGACAGAGAACACAGATTAATATTAACACACTCACTGACACACTGTGTCCATCATGACCCACAGTCAGATACACCCTGTGAAGTGTAAAACACCCCCACTGTCCTCAGGAATATTAACACACTGACAGAGAACACAGATTAATATTAACACACTCACTGACACACTGTGTACATCATGACTCACAGCCAGATACACCCGGTGAAGTGTAAAACACCCCCACTGTCCTCAGCAATATTAACACACTGACAGAGAACACAGATTAATATTAACACACTCACTGACACACTGTGTATATCATGACCCACAGCCAGATACACCTTGTGAAGTGTAAAACACGCCCACTGTCCTCAGCAATATTAACACACTGACAGAGAACACAGATTAATATTAACACACTCACTGACACACTGTGTATATCATGACCCACAGTCAGATACACAATGTGAGGTGTAAAACACCCCCACTGTCCTCAGCAATATTAACACACTGACAGAGAACACAGATTGATATTAACACACTCACTGACACACTGTGCATATCAGACCCACAGTCAGTTACACACTCTGAAGAGCAAAACACCCCCACTGTCCTCAGTAATATTAACACACTGACAGAGAACACAGATTAATATTAACACACTCACTGACACACTGTGTATATCATGACCCACAGCCAGATACACTCTGTGAAGTGTAAAACACCCCCACTGTCCTCAGGAATATTAACACACTGACAGAGAACACAGATTAATATTAACACACTCACTGACACACTGTGTAAATCATGACCCACAGTCAGATACACCCTGTGAAGTGTAAAACACCCCCACTGTCCTCAGTAATATTAACACACTGACAGAAAACACAGATTAATATTAACACACTCACTGACACACTGTGTATATCATGACCCACAGTCAGATACACCCTGTGAAGTGTAAAACACCCCCACTGTCCTCAGTAATATTAACACACTGACAGAAAACACAGATTAATATTAACACACTCACTGACACACTGTGTATATCATGACCCACAGTCAGATACACCCTGTGAAGTGTAAAACACCCCCACTGTCCTCAGTAATATTGACACCTGACAGAGAACACAGATTAATATTAACACACTCACTGACACACTGTGTAAATCATGACCCACAGCCAGATGCACCCTGTGAAGTGTAAAACACCCCCACTGTCCTCAGCAATATTAACACACTGACAGAGAACACAGATTAATATTAACACACTCACTGACACACTGTGTCCATCATGACCCACAGTCAGATACACCCTGTGAAGTGTAAAACACCCCCACTGTCCTCAGGAATATTAACACACTGACAGAGAACACAGATTAATATTAACACACTCACTGACACACTGTGTACATCATGACTCACAGCCAGATACACCCGGTGAAGTGTAAAACACCCCCACTGTCCTCAGCAATATTAACACACTGACAGAGAACACAGATTAATATTAACACACTCACTGACACACTGTGTATATCATGACCCACAGCCAGATACACCTTGTGAAGTGTAAAACACGCCCACTGTCCTCAGCAATATTAACACACTGACAGAGAACACAGATTAATATTAACACACTCACTGACACACTGTGTATATCATGACCCACAGCCAGATACACCTTGTGAAGTGTAAAATACCCCCACTGTCCTCAGTAATATTGATACCTGACAGAGAACACAGATTAATATTAACACACTCACTGACACACAATGGATATCATGACCCACAGTCAGATACACCCTGTGAAGTCTAAAACACCCCCACTGCCCTCAGGAAAATTAACACCTGACAGAGAACACAGATTAATATTAACACACTCACTGACACACTGTGTATATCATGACCCACAGTCAGATACACCCTGTGAAGTGTAAAACACCCCCACTGTCCTCAGCAATATTAAAACACACACAGAGTACACAGATTAATATTAACGCACTCACTGACACACTATGTATATCATGACCCACAGTCAGATACACCCTGTGAAGTGTAAAACACCCCCACTGTCCTCAGCAATATTAACACACTGACAGAGAACACAGATTAATATTAACACATTCACTGACACACTGTGTATATCATGACCCATAGTCAGATACACCCTGTGAAGTGTAAAACACCCCCACTGTCCTCAGCAATATTAACACACTGACAGAGAACAGAGATTAATATTAACACACTCACTGACACACTGTGTATATCATGACCCACAGTCAGATACACAATGTGAGGTGTAAAACACCCCCACTGTCCTCAGCAATATTAACACACTGACAGAGAACACAGATTGATATTAACACACTCACTGACACACTGTGCATATCATGACCCACGGTCAGTTACACCCTCTGAAGTGCAAAACACCCCCACTGTCCTCAGTAATATTAACACATTGACAGAGAACACAGATTAATATTAACACACTCACTGACACACTGTGTACATCATGACCCACAGCCAGATACACCCTGTGAAGTGTAAAACACCCCCACTGTCCTCAGCAATATTAACACACTGACAGAGAACACAGATTAATATTAACACACTCACTGACACACTGTGTAAATCATGACCCACAGTCTGATACACCCTGTGAAGTGTAAAACACCCCCACTGTCCTCAGTAATATTAACACACTGACAGAGAACACAGATTAATATTAACACACTCACCGACACACTGTGTACATCATGACCCAGAGTCAGATACACCCTGTGAAGTGTAAAACACCCCCGCTGTCCTCAGGAATATTAACACACTGACAGAGAGCACAGATTAATATTAACACACTCACTGACACACTGTGTACATCATGACCCACAGCCAGATACACCCTGTGAAGTGTAAAACACCCCCACTGTCCTCAGGAATATTAACACACTGACAGAGAACACAGATTAATATTAACACACTCACTGACACACTGTGTAAATCATGACCCACAGTCAGATACACCCTGTGAAGTGTAAAACACCCCCACTGTCCTCAGTAATATTAACACACTGACAGAGAACACAGATTAATATTAACACACTCACTGACACTCTGTGTCCATCATGACCCACAGTCAGATACACCCTGTGAAGTGTAAAACACCCCCACTGTCCTCAGGAATATTAACACACTGACAGAGAACACAGATTAATATTAACACACTCACTGACACACTGTGTAAATCATGACCCACAGTCAGATACACCCTGTGAAGTGTAAAACACCCCCACTGTCCTCAGTAATATTAACACACTGACAGAGAACACAGATTAATATTAACACACTCACTGACACACTGTGTCCATCATGACCCACAGTCAGATACACCCTGTGAAGTGTAAAACACCCCCACTGTCCTCAGCAATATTAACACACTGACAGAGTACACAGATTAATATTAACACACTCACTGACACACTGTGTATATCATGACCCACAGTCAGATACACCCTGTGAAGTGTAAAACACCCCCACTGTCCTCAGCAATATTAACACACTGACAGAGAACACAGATTAATATAAACACGCTCACTGACACACTGTGTATATCATGACCCACAGTCAGATACACCCTGTGAAGTGTAAAACACCCCCACTGTCCTCAGCAATATTAACACACTGACAGAGAACACAGATTAATATTAACACACTCACTGACACACTGTGTATATCATGACCCACAGTCAGATACACAATGTGAGGTGTAAAACACCCCCACTGTCCTCAGGAATATTAACACACTGACAGAGAACACAGATTAATACCCGAGACACTACACGTGTAGTGTCTCCCACCCACCCTCCTCCTCTAACCAAAAAAAAAAGGACTCTAGTGTGTTGATAAGGTAAGCTTTTTATTTAAAAAGTTCAGTCCGTCGGATTGCTAAGCGAACAAGTTTTGACTTTTTTTTTCGTTTGGTTTTTCAGTAGATTTATTGGGAATCTAGAATAGTGGGAATGGAGGTAAAGGCAGTTGTATGTTCCTCCTGCAGAATGTGGGAGGTAGGGGTCGCCAAGAGTGTCCCTGCTGACTGCATCTGCGGGAAGTGCACCCAACTCCAGCTCCTCGCAGACCGCGTTAGGGAACTGGAGCTGGAGCTGGATGAACTTCGGATCATTCGGGAGGCGGAGGGGATTATTGACAGGAGTTATAGGGAGGCAGTCACACCTCAGGTAAAAGAAGTAGGTAGATGGGTTACCGTCAGGGGAAGGAAAGGGAACCAGCAGGCAGTGCAGGGATCCCCTGTGGCCGTTTCCCTCAACAACAGGTATACCGTTTTGGATACTGTTGGGGGGGACGACTTACCAGGGGTAAGCAATGGGGTGCAGGTCTCTGGCACAGAGTCTGTCCCTGTTGCTCAGAAGGGAAAAGGGAAGAGGAGCAGAGCATTAGTCATTGGGGACTCCATAGTTAGGGGAACAGATAGGAGGTTCTGTGGGAACGAGAGAGACTCACGGTTGGTGTGTTGCCTCCCAGGTGCCAGGGTACGTGATGTCTCCGATCGTGTTTTTGGGATCCTTAAGGGGGAGGGGGAGCACCCCCAAGTCGTGGTCCACATAGGCACCAACGACATAGGTAGGAAGAGAGATGGGGATTTAAGGCAGAAATTCAGGGAGCTAGGGTGGAAGCTTAGAGCGAGAACAACCAGAGTTGTTATCTCGGGGTTGTTGCCCGTGCCACGTGCTAGCGAAGAGAGGAATAGGGAGAGAGAGGAGTTGAACACGTGGCTGCAGGGATGGTGCAGGAGGGAGGGATTTGGTTTCCTGGATAATTGGGGCTCTTTCTGGGGTAGGTGGGACCTCTACAAACAGGATGGTCTTCACCTGAACCAGAGGGGCACCAATATCCTGGGGGGGAGATTTGTTAGTGCTCTTCGTGGGGGTTTAAACTAAATCAGCAGGGGAATGGGAACCTAAATTGTCGTTCCAGTGTGCAGGCTGTTGAGAGTAGTGAGGTAGGGGATAAGGTTACAGGGACGCAAGAGGGCACTGGCAAGCAAGAACTTGGTTTAAAGTGTGTCTACTTCAACGCCAGGAGCATCCGGAATAAGGTGGGTGAGCTTGCAGCATGGGTTGGTACCTGGGATCCTGATGTTGTGGCCATTTCAGAGACATGGGTAGAGCAGGGGCAGGAATGGATGTTGCAGGTTCCGGGATTTAGATGTTTCAGAAAGAACAGAGAAGAGGGTAAAAGAGGGGGGGGGTGTGGCATTGTTAATCAAGGAAAGTATTACAGCGGCAGAAAGGACGTTTGAGGACTCGTCTACTGAGGTAGTATGGGCCGAGGTTAGAAACAGGAGAGGAGAGGTCACCCTGTTGGGAGTCTTTTATAGACCTCCGAATAGTTCCAGAGATGTAGAGGAAAGGATAGCGAAGATGATTCTCGACAGGAGCGAGAGTAACAGGGTAGTGGTTATGGGGGACTTTAACTTTCCAAATATTGACTGGAAATACTATAGTTCGAGTACTTTAGATGGGTCTGTTTTTGTTCAGTGTGTGCAGGAGGGTTTTCTGACACAGTATGTGGACAGGCCAACCCGGGGCGATGCCACATTGGATTTGGTACTGGGTAATGAACCCGGCCAGGTGTTAGATTTAGATGTAGGTGAGCACTTTGGTGATAGTGATCACAATTCGGTTAGGTTTACCTTAGCGATGGGCAGGGACAGGTATATACCGCAGGGCAAGAATTATAGCTGGGGGAAAGGAAATTATGACGCGATTAGGCAAGATTTAGGATGTGTAGGATGGGGAAGGAAACTGCAGGGGATGGGCACAAACGAAATGTGGAGCTTATTCAAGGAGCAGCTAATGCGTGTCCTTGATAAGTATGTACCTGTCAGGCAGGGAGGAAGTTGTCGAGCGAGGGAGCCGTGGTTTACTCAAGAAGTTGAAGCGCTTGTCAAGAGGAAGAGGGCGGCTTATGTTAGGATGAGACGTGAAGGCTCAGTTAGGGCGCTTGAGAGTTACAAGCTAGCCAGGAAGGATCTAAAGGGAGGGCTAAGAAGAGCAAGGAGAGGACACGAGAAGTCATTGGCGGATAGGATCAAAGAAAACCCTAAGGCTTTCTATAGGTATATCAGGAATAAACGAATGATAAGAGTTAGAACAGGGCCAATCAAGGATAGTAGTGGGAAGTTGTGTGCGGAATCAGAGGAGATAGGGGAAGCGTTAAATGAATATTTTTCGTCAGTATTTACAGTAGAAAAAGAAAATGTTGCCGAGGAAATTACTGAGATACAGCCTACTAGGCTAGATGGGATTGAGATTCACAAGGAGGAGGTGTTAGCAATTTTGGAAAGAGTGAAAATAGATAAGTCCCCTGGGCCAGATGGGATTTATCCTAGGATTCTCTGGGAAGCCAGGGAGGAGATTGCAGAGCCGTTGTTGTTGATCTTTAAGTCGTCATTGTCGACAGGAGTAGTGCCGGAGGACTGGAGGATAGCAAATGTTGTCCCCTTGTTCAAGAAGGGGAGTAGAGACAGCCCTGGTAATTATAGACCTGTGAGCCTTACTTCGGTTGTGGGTAAAATGTTGGAAAAGGTTATAAGAGACAGGATTTATAATCATCTTGAAAAGAATAAGTTCATTTGCGATAGTCAGCACGGTTTTGTGAATGGTAGGTCGTGCCTCACAAACCTTATTGACTTTTTCGAGAAGGTGACCAAACAGGTGGATGAGGGTAAAGCCGTGGATGTGGTGTATATGGATTTCAGTAAGGCGTTTGATAAGGTTCCCCACGGTAGGCTATTGCAGAAAATACGGAAGTATGGGGTTGAAGGTGATTTAGAGCTTTGGATCAGAAATTGGCTAGCTGAAAAAAGACAGAGGGTGGTGGTTGATGGCAAATGTTCATCCTGGAGTTTAGTTACTAGTGGTGTACCGCAAGGTTCTGTTTTGGGGCCACTGCTGTTTGTCATTTTTATAAACGACCTGGATGAGGGTGTAGAAGGGTGGGTTAGTAAATTTGCGGATGACACGAAGGTCGGTGGAGTTGTGGATAGTGTCGAAGGGTGTTGTAGGGTACAGAGGGACATAGATAGGCTGCAGAGCTGGGCTGAGAGATGGCAAATGGAGTTTAATGCGGAGAAGTGTGAGGTGATTCACTTTGGAAGGAGTAACAGCAATGCAGAGTACTGGGCTAATGGGAAGATTCTTGGTAGTGTAGATGAGCAGAGAGATCTTGGGATCCAGGTACATAAATCCCTGAAAGTTGCTACCCAGGTTAATAGGGCTGTTAAGAAGGCATATGGTGTGTTAGCCTTTATTAGTAGGGGGATCGAGTTTCGGAGCCACGGGGTCATGATGCAGCTGTACAAAACTCTGGTGAGGCCGCACCTGGAGTATTGCGTGCAGTTCTGGTCACCGCATTATAGGAAGGATGTCGAAGCTTTGGAAAGGGTGCAGAGGAGATTTACTAGGATGTTGCCTGGTATGGAAGGAAGGTCTTACGAGGAAAGGCTGAGGGACTTGGGGTTGTTTTCGTTAGAGAGAAGGAGGAGGAGAGGTGACTTAATAGAGACATACAAGATAATCAGTGGGTTAGATAGGGTGGATAGTGAGAGTCTTTTTCCTCGGATGAGGATGGCAAACACGAGGGGACATAGCTTTAAGTTGAGGGGTGAAAGATATAGGACAGATGTCAGAGGTAGTTTCTTTACGCAGAGAGTAGTAGGGGCGTGGAACGCCCTGCCTGCAACAGTAGTAGACTCGCCAACTTTAAGGGCATTTAAGTGGTCATTGGATAGACATATGGATGTAAATGGAATAGTGTAGGTCAGATGATCGGCGCAACATCGAGGGCCGAAGGGCCTGTACTGCGCTGTAATATTCTAATTCTAATTCTAATTCTAATTCTAATATTAACACACTCACTGACACACTGTGTCCATCATGACCCACAGTCAGATAAACCCTGTGAAGTGTAAAACACCCCCACTGTCCTCAGGAATATTAACACACTGACAGAGAGCACAGATTAATATTAACACACTCACTGACACACTGTGTACATCATGACCCACAGTCAGATAAACCCTGTGAAGTGTAAAACACCCCCACTGTCCTCAGGAATATTAACACACTGACAGAGAACACAGATTAATATTAACACACTCACTGACACACTGTGTACATCATGACCCACTGTCAGATACACCCGGTGATGTGTAAAACACCCCCACTGTCCTCAGGAATATTAACACACTGACAGAGAACACAGATTAATATTAACACACTCACTGACACACTGTGTACATCATGACCCACAGTCAGATACACCCTGTGAAGTGTAAAACATCCCCACTGTCCTCAGTAATATTAACACACTGACAGAGAACACAGATTAATATTAACACGCTCACTCTGGCAGTGCCATAGACATTTATAAGTGCAAAGTAATAGAAACGTTTAAGACACCATTCACTTACAATGCCCTGGACCTTTTTAGCATGCTTGACTATTGGAATGCAAAGGCCTATTGCAGTGTAATTGTACCTCGCAGTCCAGGAACCTCTGACAGGGTAATTGTCCCTCGCAGTGCAGGAACCTCTAGCAGCACAATAGCATCTTGCAATGCAGAGGCCTTTCCTGTGCATTTGCCCATGTAATGCAATGGGACTTGCTATGTAAAATCCAATTGTAATGCAAATTTCCCATGCAGTGCTGCAGCCCCTTGTAGTGCAAAAAGCACCTTGAGATGTCATAGAATGTTGCAATGCAACAAGCATTTGAAATCCCATTGAAGTTATGGAGCACTAGACCCTTACAATGCAACACGAAAACTTGTGGTACAATAGCCTTTGCAGTACAACATCCACTAACAAAGCAATAGCCCCATGCAGTGCAATCTCCACTCACAGTGCAAAAACAACATGCAATGTAATAGTCTCTAAGAGTGACATAGCAATAACGTGAAGAAATGCTATAGCCTTTTGAACACAACAGACCATGACAATTCAGTAGCCTCTTGCAGTGCAAAAGCTCTTTGGTGTGCAATAGACCCTGACAATGTATTTTCCCCTTACAGTGCAACAGTTCTATGCTTTGCATAACATGCTTATGGTACAAAAGCCAGGTGCAGTCCAAGAGCAAATTGCCTTTTGATACCCTATTGAAATATAATATCCTCTCACAATGGAAACCATCTCGCAATACAAAATTTCCCTGCAGTGCAATAGCTATTTGTTTTGCAATTGTGACTTTCAATACAATAGACACTTGCCATGTAACATCCAGTTGCAATGTAATGGAACCATTAGTGTGCATGATCCTTGTATTGCAATAGCCTCTTGCAGTGCAATAGCAGCTTGCAATGCAGGGACCTTTGGCAGTGCAATAACTCCTTCCAATGCAAAGGTCTTTGAGTTTGCAATGGAGCGTGGTGTGCAACATCCACTTGCAATGAAAATGCAAAGGCACCTTGCAATACAAGAACTATTTGCAGAGCAAAAATCCAGCAATGCAACACGCATTTCATTGCAATAGCGCTTGCAGTCCAACAGTCCCTCCCTTGCAGACTATTATCCTTGCAATGTCAGAGCCCCTTTCAATGCAATGGCCCCTTTCAATACAACATCCACATGCAACGCAAGAAAACCAAGAATGTTTGGCAATGCACTGAAACAACTATTTGCAATGCAATAGGGCTAAGTCATGCAATCGCCCATTGATAACATTGCACACTGGCAAAGTAATGGACTTTTACAGAGCAATAGCTCATCGGAGTGCAATTGCCCTTTGCAATGCAATAACCTGAAGCAGTACATTGGGGGCTTACAATACAGTATCCATAATTAATACAATAACACTTTGCATTACAATGGCCTCTTGCACTGTAATATCTTCTTGTAGTGTGAACACTCTTGCAGTTCAATAGCTACGTGATGGAAAGCAGAAGCCTCTTGCAAAGAAATACCCTTTGTAATTCAATCACCTCTTGCACGGTGACAGCACCTTGCAATGCAGGATACACTGACAGTTTAATAGTCCTTTGTAATTCAATCACCTCTTGCACGGTGACAGCACCTTGCAATGCAGGATACACTGACAGTTTAATAGTCCTTTGTAATTCAATCACCTCTTGCACGGTGACAGCACCTTGCAATGCAGGATACACTGACAGTTTAATAGTCCTTTGTAATTCAATCACCTCTTGCACGGTGACAGCACCTTGCAATTCAGGATACAATGACAGTTTAATAGTCCTTTGTAATTCAATCACCTCTTGCACGGTGACAGCACCTTGCAATGCAGGATACACTGACAGTTTAATAGTCCTTTGTAATTCAATCACCTCTTGCACGGTGACAGCACCTTGCAATGCAGGAGACACTGGCAGTTTAATAGTCCTTTGTAATTCAATCACCTCTTGCACGGTGACAGCACCTTGCAATGCAGGATACACTGACAGTTTAATAGTCCTTTGTCATTCAATCACCTCTTGCACGGTGACAGCACCTTGCAATGCAGGATACACTGACAGTTTAATAGTCCTTTGTAATTCAATCACCTCTTGCACGGTGACAGCACCTTGCAATGCAGGATACACTGACAGTTTAATAGTCCTTTGTCATTCAATCACCTCTTGCACGGTGACAGCACCTTGCAATGCAGGATACAATGACAGTTTAAGGACTGGAGAGACCTTTGACAGTGCAATCACCCTTGCAGTTTAACATCCACATGGAGTTGTCACACAAACCACAGCTGTGATAATACAACAATCGTGAAAATAACTCCAAAGAGCTCCAGAAACCATCTTTGTCTTTAAGGAAAAAAAATCAGCCTTTAATTTACAAAATGAACAATGTATCCAAAATGGCATTGAAAGAAAACAAATCTTGGTCTTTGTGTGTTGAAACTGTCTGACAAGGACAAAGGACAAATGGTCAAAGCTAACAGGTGTCAAATGAACACATCCTGTACCATGCTAAAACATTCCTGAATTGAATATCTCCTACTGAAAGAAAGAAGATGTGAAGTCACCATATTCTGGGTCACAGTGCAGTCACCATGGGTCAGAGAGCAGAGTGTCTGCTTCCAGGAGGTACAAGATAACAGAGCTTTACATTAAAGTGTCTTTCAGCAAAACATTAACATATTGTTAGTCTTTGCTCCATGACCTTCTGGTCTGTTAGTCTGTGACCTTGTCCTATCAACACCTTCTCTTTTGTTATCTCTTACCCCACCCCCGCTTTACTTGCTTAAAATCTTTTACATTTCGTATATCTGTTAGTTCTGATGAAGGGTCACAGAGCTGAAACGTTAACTCCGTTTCTCTCTGCACAGATGTTGCCCGACCTGCTGAATATTTCCAGCACTCTCTGTTTTTATTAACTCTGTTTCTCTCTCTGCACAGATGTTGCCCGACCTGCTGAGTATTTCCAGCACTCTCTGTTTTTATTAACTCTGTTTTTCTCTCTGCACAGATGTTGCCCGACCTGCTGAATATTTCCAGCACTCTCTGTTTTTATTAACTCTGTTTCTCTCTCTGCACAGATGTTGCCCGACCTGCTGAGTATTTCCAGCACTCTCTGTTTTTATTAACTCTGTTTTTCTCTCTGCACAGATGTTGCCCGACCTGCTGAATATTTCCAGCACTCTCTGTTTTTATTAACTCTGTTTCTCTCTCCACAGATGCTGCCCGACCTGCTGAGTATTTCCAGCACTCTCTGTTTTTAAAAACTCTGTTTCTCTCTCCACAGATGTTGCCCGACCTGCTGAATATTTCCAGCACTCGCTGTTTTTATTAACTCTGTTTCTCACAGCTCCAGTGTCCCGGGTCCGGTTCTGTTTACTGCCACAGTCTCACAGCTCCAGTGTCCCGGGTTCTGTTCTGTTTACTGCCACAGTCTCACAGCTCCAGTGACCTGGGTTCGGTTCTGTTTACTGCCACAGTCTCACAGCTCCAGTGTCCCGGGTTCGGTTCTGTTTACTGCCACAGTCTCACAGCTCCAGTGTCCCGGGTTCGGTTCTGTTTACTGCCACAGTCTCACAGCTTCAGTGACCTGGGTTCGGTTCTGTTTACTGCCACAGTCTCACAGCTCCAGTGACCTGGGTTCGGTTCTGTTTACTGCCACAGTCTCACAGCTCCAGTGACCCGGGTTCGGTTCTGTTTACTGCCACAGTCTCACAGCTCCAGTGTCCCGGGTTCGGTTCTGTTTACTGCCACAGTCTCACAGCTCCAGTGACCTGGGTTCGGTTCTGTTTACTGCCACAGTCTCACAGCTCCAGTGACCTGGGTTCGGTTCTGTTTACTGCCACAGTCTCACAGCTCCAGTGAACTGGGTTCGGTTCTGTTTACTGCCACAGTCTCACTGCTCCAGTGACCTGGGTTCGGTTCTGTTTACTGCCACAGTCTCACAGCTCCAGTGACCTGGGTTCGGTTCTGTTTACTGTCACAGTCTCACAGCTCCAGTGACCTGTGTTCGGTTCTGTTTACTGCCACAGTCTCACAGCTCCAGTGACCTGGGTTCGGTTCTGTTTACTGCCACAGCCTCACAGCTCCAGTGTCCTGGGTTCTGTTCTGGGTGCTGCCTGTGTGGAGTTTGCAAGTTTTCCCTGTGACCATGTGGGTTTCTGCCGGGTGCTCTGTTTTCCTCCCACAGACAAAGACTTGCAGTTTGATTGATAAATTGGCCATTGTAAATGTCCCTAGTCTCGTTAGGTGGTTGGAGGATGGTGGGGATGTGGTAGGGAATATGGGATTAATGTCGGATATATAAATGGGTGGCTGTTGGTCAGCACAGACTCGATGGGCCAAAGGGTCTGTTTCAGTGCAGTATCTCTCTATGATTCTCTTTGTGTAAAGACTTTTCATCCATTTTACACAGACAGATATTTGTCTTCATTGTTAGGATGTGTCTGTCACTAGACCAGCAGATATTGTCCATCCCCAGTTGTCCATTGAGAAGGTGATGCTGGTCCATTACCTTGAACCTCTGCAGTCTGTGTGGTGAAGGTGATCTCACAATGGTGTTGGAGAAGGAGTTACAGCATTTTCACCCAGTCATGATGAAGGAAAGGTGATATATGTCCAACACAACAACAACTTGTATTTATATAGCACCATTAATGTCAGTACATGTTCCAAGGCACTCCTCTCCACCACTCCCCTCCCCCACTCCCCTCCCCAACACCCCTACCCCACTCCCCTCCCCCACTCCCCTCCCTCACTCCACTCCCCCCACTCCACTCCTCCCACTCCCCTCCCCCACTCCCCTCCCCAACACCCCTACCCCACTCCCCTCCCCCACTCCACTCCTCCCACTCCCCTTCCCCACACCACTATATCACTCCCCTCCTCCACTCCCCTCCCCAACACCCCTACCCCACTCCCCTCCCAGACTCCAATCCCCCATTCCCCTCCCCCACTCCCCTCCCCAACACCCCTACCCGACTCCCCTCCCCCATTCCCCTCGCCCACTCCAATCTCCCATTCCCCTCCCCCACTCCCTTCCCCAACACCCCTCCCGCACTCCCCACCCCCACTCCCCTCCCTCACTCCACTCCCCCACTCCACCCCCAGCACTCCCCTTCTCCATACCACTATATCACTCCCCTCCTCCACTCCCCTCCCCAGCACCCCTACCCCACTCCCCTCCCCCACTCCAATCCCCCATTCCCCTCCCCCACTCCCTTCCCCAACACCCCCCCGCACTCCCCACCCCCACTCCCCAGCACCATTCTCCTCCCACGCTCCCCTACCCCACTGCCCTACCCCGCTCCCCTCCCCCACACCCCTCCCCAAACTCCCTCCCCCACACCCCTCCCCCACTCCCCTACCCCACTCCCCTCACCAGCTCCCCTCCCCCACTCCCCTATACCACTCCCATCCCCCACTCGCCTCCCAAACTTCCCTACTCCACTCCGCTCCCCAAACCCCCTCCCCTATTCCCCTCACCCACACCCCTCCCCCACTCCCCAACCCCACTCCCCTTCCATTCCCCTACCCCACACCCCTCCCCCAATCCCCTACCCCACTCCCCTTCCACACCCCTACCCCACTCCACTTTCACACCCCTTCCCCAGTCCCCTTCCAACTCCCCTCCCCCACTCTCCTTCCCACTCCCCTCCCCCACTCCCCTTCAGCTCCCCACCCCCACTCCACTCCCCCACTCCCCTTCCGCTCCCCTCCCACTTCCCTCCCCCTCTCCACTTCCACTCCCCTCCCGCACACCCCTTCCAACTCTCCTTCCAACGCCACTTCAAACTCCCCTCCCCCAATCTCCTTCCCGCTTCGCTCCCCCACTCGCCTCCCCCACTGCCCTTCCACTTACCTCCCCCAATCCCATTCCCACTCCCCTCCCTCACTCCCCTTCTCACACCCCTTTGCACTCCCCTCCCCCACTCTCCTACCCCACTGCCCTCCCCAGCTCCCCTCCCCCACTCCCCTCCCCAAACTCCCTCCCCCACACCCCTCCCCCACTTCCTTACCCCACTCAGCTCACCTGCTCCCCTCCCCCACTCCCCTATGTCATTCCCCTCCCCCACTCCCCTACACCACCCCCATCCTCCACTCGCCTCCCAAACTTCCCTACTCCACTCCACTCCCCATACCCCCTCCCCATTCCCCTACCCAAATCCCCTCCCCAGCTCCCCTCACCCACTCCCTCCCCCACTCCCCTACCCCACCCAGCTTCCTAACTCCGCAACCCCACTCCCCTCCCCCACTCTACACCCCAACTCCCCTCACCAACTCCCTCCCACTCACCTCCCTAACTCCCCTCCCTAACTCCCATCCCCCACTCCCCTCCCCTCACTTACTCCCTCCCACTCACCTCCCCACTCCCCTCCCTAACTCCCCTCCCTCACACCCCAACCCCATTCACATCCCCAACTTCCCTCCCCCACTCCCTCCCCCACTCATCTCCCCAACTCCCCCCACCAACTTCCTCCCACACACCTCCCCCACTCCCCAATCCCACTCTCCACCCCCACTCCTCTACTCCACTGCGCTCCCCAGCTCCCCTTGCCCACTCCTCTCCCCCACTCCCCTTCCACTCCCCTCCCACTCCCCTCCCCCTCTCCACTTCCACTCCCCTCCCCCACTCCCCTTCCAACTCTCCTTCCAACTCCACTTCAAACTCCCCTCCCCCAATCCCCCTCCCACTACGCTCCCCCACTCCCCTCCCCATTGCCCTTCCACTCACCTCCCCCAATCCCATTCCCACTCCCATCCCTCACTCCCCTTCTCACACCCCTTTGCACTCCCCTCCCCCACTCTCCTACCCCACTGCCCTCCCCAGCTCCCCTCCCCCACTCCCCTCCCCAAACTCCCTCCCCCACACCCCTCCCCCACTTCCCTACCCCACTCAGCTCACCAGCTCCCCTCCCCCACTCCCCTCCCCAAACTCCCTCCCCCACACCCCTCCCCCACTTCCCTACCCCACTCAGCTCACCAGCTCCCCTCCCCCACTCCCCTGTGTCATTCCCCTCCCCCACTCCCATACACCACTCCCATCCTCCACTCGCCTCCCAAGCATCCATACTCCACTCCGCTCTCCAAACTCCCTCCCCCATTCCCCTACCCAAATCCCCACCACAGCTCCCCTCACCCACTCCCCTCCCCCACTCCCCTACCCCACCCACCTCCCTAACTCCGCACCCCCACTCCCCTCCCCCTCAACTCCCCAACCCCCTCACCAACTCCCTCCCACTCACCTCCCTAACTCCCCTCCCTAACTCCCCTCCCCCACTCCCCTCCCCCTCACCTCCCCAACTCCCCTCACTAACTCTCTCCCACTCACCTCCCCCACTCCCCTCCCTAACTCCCCTCCCTCACACCCCAACACCACTTACCTCTCCAACTTCCCTCCCCCACTCCCCTCCCCCACTCATCTCCCCAACTCCCCCCACCAACTTCCTCCCACTCACCTCCACCACTCCCCAATCCCACTCCCCTCCCCCGCTCACCCACTATCCAACCCCACTCCTCTACACCACTGCGCTCCCCAGCTCCCCTTGCCCACTCCCCGCCCCAACTCCCCTCGCCCACTCCCCTCCCCCACTCCCCTATATCACTCCCCTCCCCCACTCTGCTCCCCCACTCGCCTCCGAAACTTCCCTACTCCACTCCGCTCCCCCACCCCGCTCCCCAACCCCCCTCCCCTTCCCCTATCCCACTCCCCTCCCCCAAATTCCCTACTCCACACTTCTCCCCCACTCCCCTCCCCCAATCTCCTCCCCCACTCCCCTCCCCCAATCGCCTCCCCCACTCCACTACCCTCACCCACTCCCCTCCCCTACTCCGCTCCCCAACCCCCTCCCCCATTCTCCTACCCAAATCCCCTCCCCAAACTCTCCCCTCCACTCCACTCCCCCATGCCCCTCCCCCACTCCCCAACCCCACTCACCTCACAGCTGCCCTCCCCCAAATCCCTCCCCCACTCCCCTCCCGCACTCACCTCCCCCACTCCCCTCCACACACCCACTCCCTTCCACCACACTTCACGCCCACTCCCCTACCCCACTCCCCTCCAAACACCCAATCCCCTGCACCACTCCACACACACCCCCTCCTCCACGCCCCACACTCACTCCCCTACCCCAGTCCCCTCCCTTCTCTCCTCCCACAATCTCCTCCCCCACTTCCCTCCACCACTACAACTCTCTACCCCTCTCCTCTCCCCCTCATCTATCCTCCCCACTCCCCTTCCCAATCCCCTCCCCCACTCCCCTCCTCTCCACTCCCCTCCCCCACTCGCCTCCCAAACTTTCCTCCTCCATTCCGATCCCCAACCCCCTCCCACATTCCCCTACCCCACTCCCCTCCCCAACTCCCATCCCCAAACCGCCTTCACCACTACCCTACATCACTCCCCTCCCCCACTCCCCAAGCACACTCCCGTCCCCAAATCTCCTCCTCCACTCTCCTCCCCTACTCCCCATACACACACCCCTCCCCACTCCCCTACCCCAATCAATTTCCACTCCCCTTCCCTCTCCACTTCCAACTCCCCTCCCCCACTCTCCTTCCC
Organism: Heterodontus francisci; assembly: GCF_036365525.1. NCBI lineage: Eukaryota > Metazoa > Chordata > Chondrichthyes > Heterodontiformes > Heterodontidae > Heterodontus > Heterodontus francisci. Next base: position 40,070 of record NW_027140799.1, read on the forward strand.
ACTCCCCTACCCCACTCCCCTTCCACTCCCCACCCGCACTCCCCTCCCCCACTCCCCTCCCGCACTCCCCTCCCCCACTCCCCTCCCCCACTCCACTCCTCCACACCATTTCCACTCCCCTCCCCCACATTCCTTCTGCGACCCTCCGCCACACCCCACCCCCTCCCCTCCCCCACTCCCCTTCCAACTCCCCTTCCCCACTCCCCTTCCAACTCCCCCACCAACTCCCTCCCACTCACCTCCCCCACTCCCCTCCCTAACTCCCATCCCCAACTCCCCTCCCCAACTCCCCTCCCCTACTTCCCACACCCACTCCCCTGCCCAACTCCCTCCCACACTCATCCCCCACTCCCCTATCCCTCTCCCCTCCCCCGCTCACCCCCACTCTCCACCCCCACGTCCCTACCCCACTCCCCTCCCCAAACTCACTCCCCCACTCCCCTACCCCACTGGGCTCCCCAGCTCCCCTTGCCCACTCGACGCCCCAATTCACCTACCCCACACCCCTCCACCAATCCCCTATATCACTCCCCTCCCCCATTCCCCTACCACACACCCCTCCCTCACTCCCCTACTCCACGCTCCTCCCCCACTCCCCTCCCCCACTCCCCTCCCCAATCTCCTCCCCCACTCCCCTCCTCCACACCCCACACCCAATCCCCTCCACACACCCACTCCCTTCCTCCACACCCCTCACCAATTCCCCTACCCCACTCCCCCACACACCCACTCCCCTGCACCACACCACTCACCCACTCCCCTCCTCCACACCCCACACCCACTCCCCTACCCCAGTCCCCTTCCCTTCTCTCCTCCCACACTCTCCTCCCCCACTTCCCTCCACCACTCCCACTCTCTACCCCTCTCCTCTCCCCCTCCTCTCTCCTACCCACTCCCCTTCCCAATCCCCTCCCCAACTCCACGACCCCACTCTCCTCCTCTCCACTCCTCTCCTCTCCACTCCCCGCCCCCACTGCCCTTACACTCCCCTCCCACACTCCCATTCCCACTCCCCTCCCTCACTCCCCTTCCCACACCCCTACGCACTCCCCTCCACCACTCTCCTTCGCATTCCCCTCCCCCACTCTCCTTCGCACTCCCCTCCCCCACTCTCCTTCCCACTTCGCTCCCCCACTTCCCCACTCCCTTCCCCCACTCCCCTTCCAATTCCCCTCCCCCACTCCCCTTCCAACTCCCCTCCCCCACTCCCCTTCCACACCCCTCCCCCACTCTCCTTCCCACTTCGCTCACCCACTCCCCTTCCACTCCCCTCCCCCACTCGCCTCCCAAACTTCCCTCCTCCATTCCGCTCCCCAAACCCCCTCCCCCATTCCCCTGACTCACGACCCTCCCCAACTCCCCTGCCCAACCCCCCTCCAGCACTACCCTACATCACTCCCCTCCCACACTCCTCAACCCCACTCCCGTCCCCAAAATCCCACCTCCACTCCCCTCCCCCACTCCCCTCCCCCACTCCCCTTCCACTCTCCTCCCCCCACTCCCCTTCCACTCACCTCCCCCAATCCCCTTCCACTCCCCTCCCCCACTACCCTTTCCCACTCCCTTTCCACTCCCCTGTCCCACTCCCCTCACCCACTCTCCTTTCCACTTCGCTCCCGCAGTCCCCTACCCACGCCCCTCCCACACTCCCCTCTCAAACTCCCCCACTCCCCTTCACCACTCCACTCCCCCACTCCCCCTCCCCCTCGCCCCCTCCTCCACTCCCCCTCCCCCTTCCACTCCCCTCCCCATTCCGCTTCCAATCCCCTCCCCCACTCCCCTCCCACACTCCCCATCCACTCCACTCCCCTCCCCACTCCGCTTCCACTCCACTCCCCCCACTCCCCTTCCACTCACCTCCCCCACTCCCCTTCCACTCCCCTCCCCACTCCGCTTCTACTCCCCTCCCCCACTACCCTATCCCACTCCCTTTCCACTCCCCTGTCCCACTCCCCTCACCCACTCACCGTCCCACACATCCCTCCTCTACTCCGCTGCCCTTCAACCCTCCCACACTCCCTTCAGTCACTTCCCTCCGCCACTCCCACTCGCTACCCCTCTCCTCCTTCCGCTCCCCTCCACCTTCCCCTCCCCCTCCCCTCCCTTCCCCCTCTCCCCTTCCACTCCCCTTCCCCACTCCTCTCCCCCACTCCCCTTCCAACTCCCCTCAAACTGCCCTCCCTCAGTCCTTCCAACTTCGCTCGCCCACTCCACTTCCACTCCTCTCCCCCACTCCCCTCATCCACTCCCCTTCCACTCCACTCCCCACCACTCCCCTTCCACTCACCTCCCCCACTCCCCTTCCACTCCCCTCCCCACTCCGCTTCCACACCCCTCCCGCACTACCCTATCCCACTCCCTTTCCACTCCCCTATCCCACTCCCCTCGCACCCTCACCGTCCCCCACATCCCTCCTCCACTCCGCTCCCCTTCAACCCTCCCACACTCCCTTCAACCATTTCCCTCCGCCACTCCCACTCGCTACCCCTCTCCTCCTTCCGCTCCCCTCCACCTTTCCCTCCCCCTCCCCTCCCTTCCCCCTCTCCCCTTCCACTCCCCTCCTCCACGCCCCACACCCACTCCCCTACCCCAGTCCTCTCCCCTTCTCTCCTCCCACAATCTCCTCCCCCACTTATCTCCGCTACGCCAACTCTCTACCCCTCTCCTCTCCCCATTATCTATCCTCCCCACTCCTCTTCCCAATCCCCTCCCCCTCTCCCCTCCTCTCCACTCCGCTCCACTCCCCTCCCCCACTCGCCTCCCAAACATCCCTCCTCCATTCCGCTCCCCAACCCCCCTCCCCCATTCCCCTACCCCACTCCCCTCCCCAACTCCCCTCCCCAACCCCCCTCCACCACTACCCTACATCACACCCCTCCCCCACTCCCCAACCCCACTCCCGTCCCCACATCTCCTCCTCCACACCCCTCCCCACTCCCCTACCCCAATCCATTTCCACTCCCCATCCCTCTCCCCTTCCAACTCCCCTCCCCCACTCTCCTTCCCACTCCCCTACCCCACTCCCCTTCCACTCCCCACCCGCACTCCCCTCCCCCACTCCCCTCCCGCACTCCCCTCCCCCACTCCCCTTCTCCACACCATTTCCACTCCCCTCCCCCACATTCCTTCTATGCCCCTCCCCCACACCCCACCCACTCCCCTCCCCCACTCCCCTTCCAACTCCCCTTCCACACTACCCTTCCAACTCCCCCCACCAACTCCCTCTCACTCACCTCCCCCACTCCCCTCCCTAACTCCCATCCCCCACTCCCCTGCCCAACTCCCTCCCACACACATCCCCCACTCCCCTATCCCTCTCCCCTCCCCCGCTCAGCCCACTCTCCACCCCCACATCCCTACCCCACTCCCCTCCCCAAACTCACTCCCCCACTCCCCTACCCCACTGCGCTCCCCAGCTCCCCTTGCCCACTCCCTGCCCCAATTCCCCTACCCCACACCCCTCCACCACTCCCCTATATCACTCCCCTCTCCCACTCCCCTCCCCACTCCCCTCCCAAACTTCCTTACTCCACTCCGCTCCCCAACCCCCCACCCCCATTCCCCTACCCCACTCCCCTCCCTCACTCCCCTACTCCACGCTCCTCCCCCAATCCCCTCCCCCAATCCTCTCTCCAATCTCCTCCCCCACTCCCCTCCTCCACACCCCACACCCACTCCCCAACCCCACTCCCCTCCACACACCCACTCCCTTCCTCCACACCCCTCACCAACTCCCCTACCCCACTCCCCCCACACACACACACCCCTGCACCACACCCCACACCCACTCCCCTCCTCCACACCCCACTCCTACTCCCCTACCCCAGTCCTCTTCCCTTCTCTCCTCCCTCACTCTCCTCCCCCACTTCCCTCCACCACTCCCACTCTCTACCCCTCTCCTCTCCCCCTCCCCTCTCCTCCCCACTCCACTTCCCAATCCCCTCCCCAACTCTACGACCCCACTCTCCTCCTCTCCACCCCTCTCCTCTCCACTCCCCGCCTCCACTGCCCTTCCACTCCCCTCCCCCACTCTCTTTCCCATTCCCCTCCCTCACTCCCCTTCTCTCACCCCTAAACACTCCCCTCCCCACTCTCCTTCGCATTCCCCTCCCCCACTCTCCTTCGCACTCCCCTCCCCCACTCTCCTTCCCACTTCGCTCCCCCACTTCCCCACTCCCCTCCCCCACTCCCCTTCCACTCCCCTCCCCCACTCGCCTCCCAAACTTCCCTCCTCCATTCCGCTCCCCAAACCCCCTCCCCCATTCCCCGAACACACGACCCTCCCCAACTCCCCTGCCCCAACCCCCCTCCAGCACTACCCTACATCACTCCCCTCCCACACTCCTCAACCCCACTCCCGTCCCCAAAATCCAACCTCCACTCCCCTCCCCCACTCTCCTTCCCACTTTGCTCGCCCACTCCACTTCCACTCCCCTCCCCCAATTCCCTCTCCCACTCCCCTTCCACTCCCCTCCCCCCCACTCCCCTTCCACTCACCTCCCCCAATCCCCTTCCACTCCCCTCCCCACTCCGCTTCCACTCCCCTCCCCCACTACCCTTTCCCAATCCCTTTCCACTCCCCTGTCCCACTCCCATCACCCACTCTCCTTTCCACTTCGCTCCCGCAGTCCCCTCCCCACGCCCCTCCGACTCTCCCCTACCCCACTCCCCCACTCCCCTCCACCACTCCACTCTCCCACTCCCCCGCCCCCTCGCCCTCGCCCCCTCCTCCACTCTTCCTCCCCCTTCCACTCCCCTCCCTACTCCGCTTCCACTCCCCTCCCCCACTCCCCTCCCCCACTCCCCTCCACAACTCCCCTTCCACTCCACTCCCCCCACTCCCCTTCCACTCCACTCCCCTCCCCCACTACCCTTCCACTCCCCTCCCCCCTCCGCTTCCACTCCACTCCCCCCACTCCCCTTCCACTCACCTCCCCCACTCCCCTTCCACTCCCCTCCCCACTCCCCTTCCACTCCCCTCCCCACTCCCCTTCCACTCCCCTCCCCACTCTGCTTCCACTCCACTCCCCCCACTCCCCTTCCACTCACCTCCCCCACTCCCCTTCCACTCCCCTCCCCACTCCCCTTCCACTCCCCTCCCCCACTCCACTCCCCCCACTCCCCTTCAACTCCCCTCCCCACTCCCCTTCGACTCCCCTCCCCACTCTGCTTCCACTCCCCTCCTCCACTCCACTCCCCCCACTCCCCTTCCACTCACCTCCCCCACTCCCCTTCCACTCCCCTCCCCACTCCGCTTCCACTCCCCTCCCCCACCACCCTATCCCACTCCCTTTCCACTCCCCTGTCTCAGTCCTTTCACCCACTCACCGTCCCCCACATCCCTCCTCCACTCCACCCCCTTCAACCCTCCCACACTCCCTTCACCCACTTCCCTTCGCCACTCCCATTCGCTACCCCTCTCCTCCTTCCGCTCCCCTCCACCTTCCCCTCCCCCTCCCCTCCCTTCCCCCTCTCCCCTTCCACTCCCCTCCCCCACTCCCCTCCCCCACTCCCCTTCCAACTCCCCTCAAACTCCCCTCCCACAGTCCTTCCAACTTTGCTCGCCCACTCCACTTCCACTCCCCTCCCCCACTCCCCTCCCCCACTCCCCTTCCACTCCACTCCCCCCACTCCCCTTCCACTCCCCTCCCCCACTCCCTTTCCACTCCCCTTTCCCACTCCCCTCACCCACTGACCGTCCCCCACATCCTTCCTCCATTCCGCTCCCCTTCAACCCTCCCACACTCCCTTCACTCACTTCCCTCCGCCACTCCCACTCGCTACCCCTCTCCTCCTTCCGCTCCCCTCCACCTTCCCCTCCCCCACCCCTCCCCTCCCCCTCTCCCCTTCCACTCCCCTCCCCCCCACTCCCCTTTCACTCCACTCCCCCCCACTCCCCTCCCCCACTCCACTTCCACTCCCCTCCCCCACAGCCCTTCCTACTCCCCTCCTCTCCCCTCCTCCCCTACTCTACCCTCCTCCCGTCCTCTCCCCTCCTCCACTCCCCTTTCCACGACCGTCTCCCACTGCTGCCCCTACTCCCCTCCTCTCCCCTCTCCCACTCCCCTTCCCAATCAATTCCCCCACTCCCCTTCCACACTTGCCTCCCACACTCCCCTCCCCCTCCCCACCCGCACTCCCCTCCCCCACTCACCTCCCCCCACCCCCCTTCCCACTCCCCTCCCCCACCCCCTTCCCACTTCCCTCCCCCTCTCTCCTCTCCCACTCCCCTCCTGCATTCCCCTCCCCCACTCCCCTCCCCCACTCCCCTCCCGCACAACCCGCCCCCACTCCCCTCCCCTATCAACTTCCCAACCCCTCCGCCACTCCCTTCCCCACTCACCTCCCCCACCCCCTTCCACACTCTCCTCCCCCACAAACCTTCCCAGCCCCTGCAACACCCCCTTCCCACTCCCCTCCCACACTCCCATCCCCCACTCACCTTCCCAACCCCGCCTCCACCCACTTCCCACACCCATCCGCCACCCATCCCCCACTCCCACTCCCCTACCCCTGCCCCTCCCCCACTCCCCTCCCTCACTCCCCTCTCCCACTTCCCTTACCGATCACCTCCCCCTCCCATCGCAATCCCCTCCCCTTCACCCTCACCCCTCCCCTTCCCCCCTCCCACCCCTTCTCCTCTCCCTACCTCCTCCCACTCCCCATCCCACTCCCCTCCGACTCCCCTCCCACTCCCCATCCCACTGCCCTCCCCCAGTCCCATCCCACTCCCCTCCCCCTCTCCCCTAACCCACTCCCCTCTCCCACTCCCATCCAACTCCCCTCCTCCTCTCCCCTCCCCCACTCCCCTCAAGCGCCCCTCCTCACCTCCCCTCCCCCACTCCGCTCCCACAGTCACCTCCCCTACTCCCCTCCCACTCACCTCCAACACACTGCTCCCCACTCCCCTCCCCCACTAACCTCCCACTCCCCTCCTCGCCTCCTCTCCCCCTCCTCACCTCCCCTCCCGCACCCCCCTCCCCCACTCCCCCCCCACACTCCCCTACCCCACTCCCTTCCCATCCCCTCCCCCACTCCCCTACCCATTCCCCTCCCCCACTCCCCTCTCCCACTCCCCTAACCGGCACGCCTCCTCTACTCCCCTCCTCCCCCTCCCGTAGTCCCCTCCTCTCCCCTCGCCTACTTCACTCTCCACTCCCCTCCCCTTCCCACTCCCCTCCCCTCCTCTCCCCTTCCCACTCCCCTCCCCTCCTCTCCCCTTCCCACTCCATCTGCCATTTCTCTGCTCAACTCTCCAATCTATCTATATTCTGCTGTATTCTCTGACAGTCCCCTTCACTATCTGCTACTCAACCAATCTTAGTGTCGTCTGCAAACTTGCTAATCAGACCACCTGTACTTGCCTCCAAATCATTTATGTATATCACAAACAACAGTGGTCCCAGCACGGATCCCTGTGGAACACCACTGGTCACACGTCTCCATTTTGAGAAACTCCCTTATACTGCTACTCTCTGTCTCCTGTTGCCCAGCCAGTTCTTTATCCATCTAGCTAGTACACCTTGGACCCCATGCGCCTTCACTTTCTTCATCAGCCTGCCATGGGGAACCTTATCAAACGCCTTACTGAAGTCCTTGTTTATGACATCGACAGCCCTTCCCTCATCAATCAACTTTGTCAATTCCTCAAAGAATTCTATAAGTTGGTAAGACATGACCTTCCCTGCACAAAACCATGTTGCCTATCACTGATAAGCCCATTTGCTTCCAAATGGGATTAGATTCTATCCCTCAGTATCTTCCCCAGCAGCTTCCCTACCACTGACGTCAGGCTCACCGGTCTATAATTACCTGGATTATCCCTGCTACCCTTCTTAAACAAGGGGACAACATTAGCAATTCCCCAGTCCTCCGGGAACTCACCCGTGTTTAAGGATGTTGCAAAGATATCTGTTAAGGCCCCAGCTATTTCCTCTATCACTTCCCTCAGAAACCTGGGATAGATCCCATCCGGACCTGGGGACTTGTCCACCTTAATGCCCTTTAGAATACCCAACACTTCCTTCCTCCTTATGCCGACTTGACCGAGAGTAATCAAACATCTGTCCCTAACCTCAACATCCGTCATGTCCCTCTCCTCGGTGAATACCGATGCAAAGTACTCGTTTAGAATCTCACCCATTTTCTCTGACTCCACGCATAACTTTCCTCCTTTGTCCTTGAGTGGGCCAATCCTTTCTCTAGTTACCCTCTTGCTCATTATATATGAATAAAAGGCTTTGGGATTTTCCTTAACCCTGTTTGCTAAAGATATTTCATGACCCTTTTTAGCCCTCTTAATTCCTCGTTTCAGATTGGTCCAACATTCCCGATAATCTTTCAAAGCTTCGTCTTTCTTCAGCCTCCTAGACCTTATGTATGCTTCCTTTTTCCTCTTCGCTAGTTTCACAATTTCACCTGTCATCCATGGTTCCCTAATCTTGCCATTTCTATCCCTCATTTTCACAGGAACATGTCTCTCCTGCACACTAATCAACCTCTCTTTAAAAGCCTCCCACATATCAAATGTGGATTTATCTTCAAACAGCTGCTCCCACTTCCCTTCCACTCCCATCCCCCACTAGCCTCCCTCACTCCCCTCCCCTTCCCCTGATCCCCACTCCTCTCTCCCCTCGCCTACAGCCTCCACTCACCACCCTCTCCCCCTCACATCCCCTCTCTCTCCCCACAACCCTCCCCATTCCCCTACATTCCCCCACTACCCTCCTGCAGTCCCCCTCCCACTCCCATCCCCCACTCTCCTACTCTACCCTCCCCTCCTCTCCCCTCCCCTTCTCCCTTTGCCTCTCCCACTCCCCTCCCCTCCAGTCGCCTCATCCACTCCCCTCCCCCACCCCCTTCCCCACTCCTCTCCCCCACTCCCCTCCCCCAGTTCCCTTCCCACTCCCATCCCCCAGTCGCCTCCCCTATCTCCACACCCACCCCCCTCCCCAACCCCCTCCCCCACTCCGCTCCCATTCTCCCCTCCCCCACACCCTTCCCACACCGCTCCCCACGCCCCTTCCACTCCCCTCCCCCACTCCCCTTCCACTCCCCTTCCCCAATCCCTCCCCTGCCCCACTCCCCTCCGCACTCCCCACCCCCAATCCATTAACTCCCCTCCCCCACGCCCCATCCCTTTCCCTCTCCCCTCCCCCACTCCCCTAACTCCCCTCCCCATCCCCTGCTTCCCACCCCACTGCCCTCCCTCATTCCCACCCCACCAACTCCCCCTCCCTCACTCCCCACCCCACCCCATCTCCCTCCCCGCCCTTCCCACCCCGCCCTTCCCCCTCCCCTTCACCACTCTATTCCCCCTCCCTTCCTCCTCCCCAATGCCCTCCACCAGCTGAGAGTGAATTGACAAATTCAGACCTGAGATTGATAGATTTTTATTCAGCCAGGGTATGATGGTTTGTAGAATCATGGCAGGTAGCTCGAGTTAACGTAGACATGAACCAGGGTCTAACTGAACTGTGGAACAGATTCGAGGGGCAGAATGGCCTCCTGCTATTTTCATGTTCCTATGACTGTGATAAAACTGAAACAGAAACAGCTGCAAACACACATTTCATTTTGTTCATATTTAACAGAAGAGATCTCTGCAGTCAGGATCTGGAAAAGGAGAGGAGACATCTCAGCAGCCTGAGAATAAACACACAATGGTCTCCTTCTGTGCTGGTGACTTTATCAGGATAAGATGCTGAATGTTAATATCCAATCCAATGGGAATCGGCCTCCCTCCGCCTCCAGGAAGCAGCAATTCTAATGCTGGGATGTGGGATGTGGGAGTTTGGTTTGGACAGAGAGTTGACTGTGAGACACTCTCCAAACCTCCGTGTTACAATCAGTTATTTGCTGATTGGAGCAGAGAGAGATAAGCCAGCAATACAAAGACATTCACTGGACTTTCCAATAGACTCAAACTGACTGGTGATTCCCAGCTCTGAAACAAGGAGTGTTTGATATAAATGAAATTCACCAGCAGTATCAGAAAATCTCCCCCTGATTCGGGACACTTATCTCTCTGCAGCATCTCGCTGTTAGAGATTGAGGTTAATATGATTTAATCTGCAGCTCGGGGTCAGTGCGGCTCACTGGGACTTGGGGACAGTCTCTCCATTCAGCTTTTCCCTCAACACATCCTTCTGAATCGTGGTCGATGAAGGAAGCAGAGGTTTCCACAGTCTAATGGTTATCACATTCACCTCACACATGAAAGAGTCCCAGACGGAAACATTATTGTGGAACTTGTTACAGATGAGGATCCAGGGCGAATCTCTTCTCTATTGTTTAAAGGAGGGAACAACCAGTCTATCCTGTTAAATTTAACAACGGCTGAACCAGATTCCTGGTGTGATAAACACTGAACATTTATTAATCAGAGACTTACAATCCAGTCTGTAAAATGAGAATGACTGAAAGATCATCACATACAAAACACAGAATCTTATTCCAGTTTCAGTGTTACTCAGTTACCATGTGTTACTGTCAGTCTGAAACAGAAAGTTATCCAACACCAATGGAGATTACAATGATTCACCTTTCACAGAGTTTGATTAGTTTAGTGTAATTTATTTATTAAGATTTAATTTAATATTTCCCAGACCAGCACTGAACCTGTACCGAGGAGATTAGAGCGGTGAATCCTCACCACCACAGACCATGTGGTTGAGTAAAGGATCAGCACAGTGGATGCCCAGAACTAGTTAAAGAGTTGGAACTGAAAATGTTGGGAACACTCAGTCGGTCAGAGAGTATCTGTGGAGAGAGAAACAGAGTTAACACTTCAGGTCAATAACATTTCATCACAACCCCTTCATCAGAACTCTTTCCACAGATGCTGTCTGACCAGCTGAGTGTATCCAGTATTTTCCGATTCCATTTCATATTTCCAAGATCCAAAGTAGTTTGCTTTTGAAACAGAAAGGATCTCATGTTGATGAAAATCTGTGATACAGATTTTGAGGATTTGACAGTGGGAGGAGATCTACTGCATTTCTAACAGAACTCCAGGCAAATTTCAGTTAACACAGGATCAGGAGGAGGCCATTCAGCCCCTCAAACCTGTTCCATCATTCATTTACATCATGGCTGGTCTAAATCTGAACTTCATTTACCCGCATTGGTTCCATATCCGTTAATATCTCTGCCTGATAACCTCAGCATTTTATTAGGAGTTGTGAAGTTCACAATTCCACTAACCTCTATGTGAAGAAGTGTTTCCTGACATCAGTCCTGAACAACCTAGCTCTACCTTTAATGTTGCATAGAATTTACAGTACAGAACCAGGCCGTTCGGCCCAGGTGTTTCATGCCAGTGTTTATGCTGCACACGATCCTCCTCACACTCTACTCCATCATGCACTATCACAGGTAGACAGGGTGGTGAAGAAGGTGGATGGCATGCTTGCCTTCATCGGCTGAGGCATTGAGTACAAGAGTTGGGACGTCATGTTACAGTTGTACATAACGTTGGTTCGGCTGCATTTGGAGTACTGTGTGCAGTTCTTGTCGCCGCACTGCAGGAAAGATGTGATTAAGATAGAGAGGGTGCAGAAAAGATTCACCAGGATGTTGCCTGGTTTGGAGGACTTGAGTTATAAAGAGAGATTGGATAGGCTGGGTCTGTTTTCCCTGGATCGAAGGAGGCTGAGAGGCGACGTGATAGAGGTATATAAAATTATGAGAGGCATAAATAGGGTAGATAGTCTGAGTCTGTTTCCCATGGTAGGGGTGACTAAAACTAGAGGGCATAGAATTAAGGTGAGATAGAGGAGGTTTAAAGGGGATCAAAGGGGCAAATTATTCACACAAAAAATAGTGGGTATCTGGAATGAGCTGCCTGAGGAGTTGGTGGAGGCAGGAACAGTAGCAACATTTAAGAGGCATCTGGACAGGTACTTGAATGAGCAAGGCAAAGTAAGATATGGAATTAATGCAGGCATGTGGGATTAGTATAGATTGGCATTACGGTCGCCATGGAAGCGGTGGGCCGAAGGGCCTGTTTCTATGCTGTATGACTCTGTGACTATCATAATATCTTTGCATTCATTTCTCCATCATGTGTTTATTCAGCTTCCCTTTAAATCCATCTGTGTTATTCACTTCAACACATATTCCAAACAGGGGCAAGTAGCAGATTGAATAGCAAGTTGTCTAAATATCACTAAACTGAATGCTAGCAAGTTCCACATTCTAACTATTATATTGGGAAATAAGTTTCTGCTGGATTCCTGATTGGATATATCCATGTTCCTCTTTTATTTATTGCACCTAGTTTTAGACCTCCCAACCTCAGAAGTGGAAACATCTTCTACACCTTTATCTTATCAAATTACTTCACAATGTTCAGTCCTTCTATTAGATCAGCTCTCAGCCTTGTCTTTTCATAGAGATAATCACACCAGCCTGTTCAAATGTTCACCATAGTTATAACCTCTCCGTTCTGGTATCATCCTCCTACTTTGTTTGTATTTTACTCTTTGTTAATCTGTTTTGGTACTTTTAATGATTTGCATATTTCTACCACGAGATCCTTTTGCTCCTCCATTCAATTTAGAGTCGGATTTTCCAAGGAATTGTCACCAGCCATATTCCTCCCACCAAAATTCACCACCTCACACTTAGGAAGATTCTAAATCATTTGCTGCTCACACATCCATTTTGCACGTTTATGAGTGTTTTCCTGTATTTTATCACAGTTTTCCTCAGTATTAACTACACTTCTCAGTTTGCTATCATTGTTTTTTTTTTTTGAAATTTTACCTTGCGATTCCTGAAACCAAATAGTTGATATAAACAGTGGTCCCAGAACCAATCCCTGTGGAACACCACTACCCACCTCCCGCCAGTCTGAGTAAGCAGCTTTACCCCTTACCCTGATTAATGTTTTATCACCAGTTTATTATCCAATCTGCTACTTTCCTCAGTTTGAAATCCTATGATTATTTCACACACAGTGACAGACAGTGTTAAATACACAAATTCATTAATATTAAACTGTGTGTTCACTCATTCCCTGGAGATGATGTTTGTCCTTCCAAACATTGCAAGGCTCCAGATTAAGATGTTTCATTCATGCAGTTTTGTCGGTTCATTTCTCGCTGTGTTTGATACTTTGTTTAGTTACTGAAAATATATAATTAATTAATTGATCCTGATCAATTATTTGTTTCTCCATTTATAAGGCACAGTTGAAACAAATCAATACAAAGTAGTGGAGAGCATTATGAGCAGTTTTGATTCCAAGAATCTCCAAAGTTAACTGATTGAAACAGTAACAGGGATCTCCAAAGTTAACTAATTGAAACACTAACAGGGATCTCCATAATTAACTAATTGAAACACTAACAGGGATCTCCAAAGTTATCGAATTGAAACACTAACATGGATCTCTAAAGTTAACTAACTGAAACACTAACAGGGATCTACAAATTTAACCAATTGAAACAGTAACAAGAATCTCCAAAGTCAACTAATTGAAACACGAACAGGGATCTCCTAAGTTAACTAATTGAAACACTAACAGGGATCTGCAAAGATAACTAATTGAAACACTAACAGAGATCTCCTAAGTTAACTAATTGAAACACTAACAGGGATCTCCATAATTAACTAATTGAAACACTAACAGGGATCTCCAAAGAAAACTAATTGAAAAACTAACAGGGATCTCCTAAGTTAACTAATTGAAACACTAACAGAGATCTCCATAATTAACTAATTGAAACACTAACAGGGATCTCCATAATTAACTAATTGAAACACTAACAGGGATCTCCATAATTAACTAATTGAAACACTAACAGGGATCTCCAAAGTTAACTAATTGAAACACTAACAGGGATCTCCGAAGCTAACTAATTGAAACACTAACAGGGATCTCCATAATTAACTAATTGAAACACTAACAGGAATCTCCATAATTAACTAATTGAAACACTAACAGGGATCTCCAAAGTTAACTAATTGAAACACTAACAGGGATCTCCATAATTAACTAATTGAAACACTAACAGGGATCTCCAAAGTTAACTAATTGAAACACTAACAGGGATCTCCATAATTAACTAATTGAAACACTAACAGGGATCTCCAAAGTTAACTATTTGAAACACTAACAGGGATCTCCAAAGTCAGCTAATTGAAACACTAACAGGAATCTCCAAAGTTAACTAATTGAAACACTAACAGGAATCTCCAAAGTCAACTAATTGAAACACTAACAGGAATCTCCAAAGTCAACTAATTGAAACACTAACAGGAATCTCCAAAGTCAACTAATTGAAACACTAACAGGAATCTCCAAAGTCAACGAATTGAAACACTAACAGGAATCTCCAAAGATAACTAATTGAAACACTAACAGGGATCTCCAAAGTTAACTAATTGAAACACTAACAGGAATCTCCTAAGTTAACTGCTTGAAACTTAGCTCTGAGGCGAGGTTGGAAAAACGCAGATTGTTTTCACTGGAACGACGGAGGTGGAGGGGCGACATGATAGAGGTTTACAAAGTTATGAGCGGCATGGACAGAGTGGATCGTCAGCAGCTTTATCCCAGGGTGGAAGAGTCAGTTACTAGGGGACATCGGTTTAATGTGCGAGGGGCAAAGTTTAGAGGGGATGTACGAGGCAAGTTTTTTACACAGAGGGTGGTGAGTGCCTGGAACTTGCTGCCAGGGGAGATGGTGGAAGCAGATACGATAGCGACGTTTAAGAGACATCTTGACAAATATATGAATAGGAAGGGAATAGAGGGATATGGGCCCCGGAAGTGCAGAAGGTGTTAGTTTAGGCAGGCATCAAGATCTGCGCAGGCTTGGAGGGCCGAATGGACTGTTCCTGTGCTGTACTGTTCTTTGTTCTTTGAAACACTAAGCTGATCCGCTGTGAGCAGGGTTCGAACATATGTACGGAAGTGAGTTTTGAATTTAACTCGTTTCCCATTTGGCCACGGAAACTGCATAGACACTGCTGCTAATGTGAATTCCTGCAATTGCTGCAAATCTGAAAATCAGTCAGAAACCGCTGGAAATATCAGCAGGTCGGAAAGCATCAGTGGAGAGAGAAACAGAGTTAATGTTTCATGTCGATGACTTTTCATCAGATCTGGGAGAAGTTAGAGATGTAACAGGACAGAGGCGGGGAAACAGGGAGGAGAAGAAACAAAATGAAAGGTTTGTGATAAGGTGGAAAGCAGAAGAGATGAAATGACAGAAGGGATCACAGTGCGAGGCTGAAGAGCAGAGAATTCAAATTACTGTCAGATTATTTCTCTGCTTCACTCCCACTCTTTCCTCTCTGCCCTCGGCCACCTTACACTGTTCTACTGAAGATCAATGGAAACTCGAGGAACAGCACCTCATTTATCCAATGAGCAAGTGTCCAGCATTCCAGACTCAACATTGAACTCAGTAAGTGAAGATCATAACAAATACTCCCATTGATACAGACATAAACAGGATGGTAGGGTATATCTACTAGAGAGCTGAAAGGATCAGTTCTTGGTCCTCAGCTATGAACAATCTATTTCAATGTCACAAATGAAGGGACAGTGGGTCATGTCTCCAGGTTTACTGATGATACAAAGTGAGATGTGAGTTTAAATAGTGAGATGGTTGTAAAGAGCCTGTAATTGGATGTAGACAGTTTGAATGATTGGGGAAAAAAGCTTGCAGATAGAGAATATTGTCGGGAAATGTGAACTTATCCAATTTAATAGGAGGAATGGAAAAGTAGAGTGTTTTTAAGAAAGTAAGAGACTTGTAAATGTTAAAATTCAGAGGGATTTGAGGATGTTTGTATTAGAATCACAGAATGTCGATAGACAGGTACTGCAAGAAATCAGGAAGAGAGACGTTATGTTAACCATTATTGTAAGAACTTGTGTATAGGAGTGAGGCAGTCTTGCTGCAATTGTACAGGCCTTTGCTGAAACCACAACAGAAATACTGTGCACAGTGTTGGTCTCCTTACCTAAGGAAGGATGTACTTTCCTTCGAGGGAGAGAAACAAAGGTTCATTAGATTGATTCCTGGGATGGCAGGGCTGTTCTCTGAGCAGACATAGAACATAGAACATAGAACATGACAGCGCAGTACAGGCCCTTCGGCCCTCGATGTTGCGCCGACCTGTGAAACCATCTGACCTACACTATTCCATTTTCATCCATATGTCTATCCAATTACCACTTAAATGCCCGTAAAGTTGGCGAGTCTACTACTGTTGCAGGCAGGGCGTTCCACGCCCCTACTACTCTCTGAGTAAAGAAACTACCTCTGACATCTGTCCTATATCTATCACCCCTCAACTTAAAGCTATGTCCCCTCGTGTTTGTCATCACCATCCGAGGAAAAAGACTTTCACTATCCACCCTATCTAACCCTCTGATTATCTTATATGTCTCTATTAAGTCACCTCTCCTCCTCCTTCTCTCTAACGAAAACAACCTCAAGTCCCTCAGCCTTTCCTCGTAAGACCTTCCCTCCATACCAGGCAACATCCTAGTAAATCTCCTCTGCACCCTTTCCAAAGCTTCCACATCCTTCCTATAATGTGGTGACCAGAACTGCACGCAATACTCCAGGTGCGGCCGCACCAGAGTTTTGTACAGCTGCAGCATGACCTCGTGGCTCCGAAACTCGATCCCCCTACGAATAAAAGCTAACACACCATATGCCTTCTTAACAGCCCTATTAACCTGGGTGGCAACTTTCAGGGATTTATGCACCTGGGCACCAAGATCTCTCTGCTCATCTACACTACCAAGAATCTTCCCATTAGCCCAGTACTCTGCATTCCTGTTACTCCTTCCAAAGTGAATCACCTCACACCTTTCCGCATTAAACTCCATTTGCCATCTCTCAGCTCAGTTCTGCAGCCTATCTATGTCCCTCTGTAACCTACAACATCCTTCGGCACTATCCACAACTCCACCGACCTTAGTCTCATCCGCAAATTTACTAACCCACCCTTCTACACCCTCTTCCAGGTCATTTATAAAAATGACAAACAGCAGTGGCCCCAAAACAGATCCTTGCGGTACACCACTAGTAACTAAACTCCAGGATGAACATTTGCCATCAACCACCACCCTCTGTCTTCTTTCAGCTAGCCAATTTCTGATCCAAAGCACTAAATCACCTTCAATCCCAAACTTCCATATTTTCTGCAATCGCCTACCATGGGGAACCTTATCAAACGCCTTACTGAAATCCATATACACCACATCCACGGCTTTACCCTCATCCACCTGTTTGGTCACCTTCTCAAAAAACTCAATAAGGTTTGTGAGGCACGACCTACCCTTCACAAAACCGTGCTGACTATCGCTAATGAACTTATTCTTTTCAAGATGATTGTAAATCCTATCTCTTATAACCTTTTCCAACATTTTACCAACAACCGAAGTAAGGCTCACAGGTCTATAATTACCAGGGCTGTCTCTACTCCTCTTCTGGAACAAGGGGACAACATTTGCTATCCTCCAGTCTTCCGGTACTATTCCTGTCGACAATGATGACATAAAGATCAAGGACAAAACCTCTGCAATCTCCTCCCTGGCTTCCCAGAGAATCCTAGGATAAATCCCATCTGGCCCAGGGGACTTAACTATTTTCCTACTTTCCAAAATTGTTAATACCTCCTCCTTGTGAACCTCAATCCCATCTAGCATAGTAGTCTGTATCTCAGTATTCCCCTCAACAACATTTTCTTTCTCTACTGTAAACACTGACGAAAAATATTCATTTAACGCTTCCCCTATCTCCTCTGATTCCACACACAACTTCCCACTACTATCCTTGATTGGCCCTAATCTAACTCTAGTCATTCTTTTATTCCTGATATACCTAGAGAAAACATTAGGGTTTTCCTTGATCCTATCCACCAATGGCTTCTCGTGTCCTCTCCTCACTCTTCTTAGCTCTCCCTTTAGATCCTTCCTGGCTAGCTTGTAACTCTCAAGCGCCCTAACTGAGCCTTCACGTCTCATCCTAACATAACCCTTCTTCTTCCTCTTGACAAGTGCTTCAACTTCTTTAGTAAACCATGGCTTCCTCGCTCGACAACTTCCTCCCTGCCTGACAGGTACATACTTATCAAGGACACGCAGTAGCTGCTCCTTGAATAAGCTCCACATTTCGATTGTTCCCATCCCCTGCAGTTTCCTTCCCCATCCTACGCATCCTAAATCTTGCCTAATCGCATCATAATTTCCTTTCCCCCACTATAATTATTGCCCTGCGGTATATACCTGCCCCTGCCCATCGCTAAGGTAAACCTAACCGAATTGTGATCACTATCACCAAAGTGCTCACCTACATCTAAATCTAACACCTGGCCGGGTTCATTACCCAGTACCAAATCCAATGTGGCATCGCCCCTGGTTGGCCTGTCTACATACTGTGTCAGAAAACCCTCCTGCACACACTGGACAAAAACTGACCCATCTAAAGTACTCGAACTATAGTATTTCCAGTCAATATTTGGAAAGTTAAAGTCCCCCATAACAACTACCCTGTTACTCTCGCCCCTGTCGAGAATCATCTTCGCTATCCTTTCCTCTACATCTCTGGAACTATTTGGAGGTCTATAGAAAACTCCCAACAGGGTGACCTCTCCTCTCCTGTTTCTAACCTCGGCCCATACTACCTCAGTAGACGAGTCCTCAAACGTCCTTTCTGCCGCCGTAATACCGTCCTTGATTAAAAATGCCACCCCCCCCCCCCCCTTTTAACATCTTCTCTGTTCTTACTGAAACATCTAAATCCCGGAACCTGCAACATCCATTCCTGTCCCTGCTCTACCCATGTCTCCGAAATGGCCACAACATAGAGTAGAATGGGCTTATGTTCTCTGGAGTTTAGTGGAATGAAAGTTGATTTCTTTGAAATGAGTAACGTTGTCCGAGGGTTTGAATCTTCTAACTCAGAGGCGAGTGTCCTACCAACTGACCTACAGCGTACAGATGGTGATTCAAACAAACATTCAGTCTGTGGTGTAACTGGAAACTCGGAATGGTCAATTATTCTGTTTCTGGAGATGGAGAATTTCATTATTTGTGGATTTTCTCTTCAGTGTTTTCCTTGACTCTCTTTGAGGCCCCCTTCCCATTCCTCTGTCTCCTGGACTGTCTTGTGGACTGTGTTCTCTGATGCAGTTTTCAATGGCTGGCAAACACAAGCCTTCCAGTGATTTCCCATTGTCTCTGCCCTGTGGTTATACAGACTGATTCTACCCGACAGCAGCTGGTGTTTACAACAGTTTCCACAGTCTCTGGAGGCCTCATTATCTGTAGCTTTCCAGACAGGCTGTAGAACACTTGTATAATTAATCCAAGCTTCCAAAATGAACTAAAAGCTAAATACTGCGGATGCTGGAAATCTCAAATAAAAACAAGAAATTCTGGAATCACTCAGCAGGTCTGGCAGCATCTGTGGAAAGAGAAGCGGAGTTAACGTTTCGGAAATGTTAACTCTGCTTCTCTTTCCACAGATGCTGCCAGACCTGCTGAGTGATTCCAGCATTTCTTGTTTTTATTCCAAAATGAACTGTCAGTTTAACAGGTCCTTTGCTGAATTGATGCTTTAAAACAGACTCATCTACTTTAGTAGGGATGTAATCCAGGTTTCTGAGCCAAATATCTTTAAAAGCATTATTGAAATGACTAACATCCTTTCTGAGGAGGAAGATGATAAAAATTGTTACAAACATTGAACCTGAGACTTGACGAATCCGCTTTGATCCAGGTTCAAACTTGTACAGAGAAACCCCGGAGGATTTCCAGTCCAACACCGTAACCACTCAGTCATCACAGCTGCACAAAGGCATTGCCCAGCAGTTTAACTTCTCAAATCTCCGACCCTGTTCTCCGTGTTAAATCTCAGCAACGCTTATTGTGTGGATTTTGTGATGTTCAATTTGTACAAATACATAAAATCAAAATGAATCACACGGATCGTTAAAATAATCTCACTTTCTGATATTAATAGCATGCAACACAATATGTTAAGAGAATTTACAAATTCCATGTTATTTATATTTAACCACAAGAATACCCACAGTCGATGGTTGAAATACAGGGAGTAATGGGAGGTCTGAGAATAAGAGACAAAGCTAAAAGACCATTAAAAGGTAAGGGTGGGGTTTGCTGAATTCCCTGAAGGTGATTCCCAGATAGTACTTTATTACATTTCCAGAGAATTCACTGAAGGTTATTTATAGATGGTCTTTTATTTTGTAAATGGACCCTTGTAGGTTCATTATGCACAGTCTCTTATTATTCGGGATATTGATTTCCTGAAGGTGGTTTAAGGATCGTACCTTAGTACTTTGAATTTAAGTTCCCTCAGACTCTCTATAGACTGTTCTGTTTTATTTGATGCAGATTAATCTGAAGGAACTTTATAAACTATCCCTTATTTTAATGATTACTGCTCCAAAGGAGATTTATGGGCAGCACTCTATATTTGGATGGAGATTTCTACAAAGAAGAATTGTGGACAGTCCCTGATTATTGTAATGGATGAATAATTCTCTATTGAAAGGATGTTCTCCTTTTGTTCAATGGTGATTTTTTCATAACTGTGTTTTATGGAAATACCCTCATAATTCAGAGCAGAGACTTCTCCCGAGGCAGTTTATCGACAGTCCCACATTCATTGTGATGTTTCACATCTTCCACCCTATCACAGACTGTCCCTTTTGTTCTTCTTTCCATCCTCCCCCCTTTCACTTGCTCAAAACCTATTACATTTCTATCTTTTCTCAGTTCTGATGAAAGGTCACAGATCTGAAACATTAACTCTGTTTCTCTCTCCACAAATACTGCCTGACCTGATGAGAATATCCAATATTTTCTGTTCTATATGTTGTGGTGTGATTTCCATTCCTGTGATTTGTGGGATCTCTTTAAGCTGTGGGAAACATGTGAGAATCTGTATTCTTTGTGTGTGTGGTACTGCTGCAGCAATCCTAGGTATAAATCATTGTCCATTGTTCAGTTCAGTAAAGACTGAGCTTGGAATAAGTTCTCATTTCCTCAGACATTACTCCTAAAAAAACATATTTTTAAAAGCAAAATTTCTTGTCCACTGCCGCGAATTGAATCTTCATTATTGAGCCAGACCCGTGCAGTTAAACAGGTAAGTTTACCTGTCTCTGTGTGATCTGCATCTCATTGTCCAATCAGGCAGTTTGGTGATTGAAGTGACAGTAACAGGGATTGTATTATTAGATTACCCTGAGTGTCCCTCCTTCAAATCTCCATTTAAAATGTTCTGTTCAATTCTAACAATGAGTGGTAATTATGGGTGGAACTCCGGAGTTCAACGTCCCGGCACTCATTGGATCATGTAACCTGAGATATTCTACACAATTTTCTTTTGTGTAAAAGCGGCTTGGAGGGAACTGATTATTTGCTTTTAAAAGTTGGAACAAAGACAGCATTTCTCACAGAAAATGCGAGGAGGTTTTGTGGATATGTGGATTGAAAATGATTTCAGCCAGGTCAGTGAGTGTTTCTGGACAATGTGTAACGATATAAATATATCTCCTCTTGTATCACAGCTCCTCTCCAGCTGTCTGAACATTAAACCCCTTTGTGTGGAGTTGTATCTTAAACAGGCATCTGTTTAGTGATGTCAGTGCTGAAATGTCGTGCTCTAAACATTTACTATTTAATCCATTTGAAAGTTTTATCCAGACGAGATTATTCTTTGGCTCGGCAACATAAGTTACAATCTTTCACTCAGGCCGTGCATTGACATCATTTTTGGGCGATGGCTCTCTTGAAGGTTTCTGGTTCCGTTAATTGGTATTGGAACAGTTTCTGGGTGCTGGGACAGTTTGAGTGTTGAGATCAGAAATGGGTACTTGGACAGTTTCCAGGTGCTGGGTGAGTGAACATGTCTTGGATTAGGCGAGGCACACCTGGTCAGATTCCAGGTGCTGTGTCAGTGAACATGTCCTGGGTTAGGTGATGCTCACATGGTCAGTTTCCAGGTGCTGGGTGAGTGAACATGTCCTGGGTTAGGTGATGATCACCTGGTCAGATTCCAGGTGCTGTGTCAGTGAACATGTCCTGGGTTAGGTGATGATCACCTGGTCAGTTTCCAGGTGCTTTGTCAGTGAACATGTCCTGGGTTAGGTGATGATCACCTGGTCAGTTTCCAGGTGCAGGGTCAGTGAACATGTCCTGGATTAGGCGATGATCACCTGGTCAGTTTCCAGGTGCTGGGTCAGTGAACATGTCCTGGGTTCGGTGATGCTCACCTGGTCAGTTTCCAGGTGCTAGGTCAGTGAACATGTCCTGGGTTAGGTGATGATCACCTGGTCAGTTTCCAGGTACTGGGTCAGTGAACATGTCCTGGGTTAGGTGATGATCACCTGGTGAGTTTCCAGGTGCTGGGTCAGTGAACGTGTCCTGGGTTAGGTGATGATCACCTGGTTAGTTTCCAGGTGCTAGGTCAGTGAACATGTCCTGGATTAGGTGATGCTCACCTGGTCAGTTTCCAGGTGCTGGGTCAGTGAACATGTCCTGGGTTAGGTGATGATCACCTGGTCAGTTTCCAGGTGCTGGGTCAGTGAACATGTCCTGGGTTAGGTGATGATCACCTGGTTAGTTTCCAGGTGCTGGGTCAGTGAACATGTCCTGGGTTAGGCGATGATCACCTGGTGAGTTTCCAGGTGCTGGGTCAGTGAACATGTCCTGGGTTAGGTGATGCTCACATGGTCAGTTTCCAGGTGCTGTGTCAGTGAACATGTCCTGGGTTAGGTGATGATCACCTGGTTAGTTTCCAGGTGCTGGGTCAGTGAACATGTCCTGGGTTAGGCGATGATCACCTGGTCAGTTTCCAGGTACTGGGTCAGTGAACATGTCCTGGGTTAGGTGATGCTCACCTGGTCAGTTTCCAGGTGCTGGGTCAGTGAACATGTCCTGGATTAGGTGATGATCGCCTGGTACGTTTCCAGGTGCTGGGTCAGTGAACATGTCCTGGGTTAGGTGATGATCACCTGGTCAGTTTCCAGGTACTGGGTCAGTGAAAATGTCCTGGATTAGGTGAGGATCACCTGGTTAGATTCCAGGTGCTGGGTCAGTGAACATGTCCTGGATTAGGCGATGATCACCTGGTCAGTTTCCAGGTACTGGGTCAGTGAACATGTCCTGGGTTAGGTGATGCTCACATGGTCAGTTTCCAGGTGCTGGGTGAGTGAACATGTCCTGGGTTAGGTGATGATCACCTGGTCAGATTCCAGGTGCTGTGTCAGTGAACATGTCCTGGGTTAGGTGATGATCACCTGGTCAGTTTCCAGGTGCTTTGTCAGTGAACATGTCCTGGGTTAGGTGATGATCACCTGGTCAGTTTCCAGGTGCAGGGTCAGTGAACATGTCCTGGATTAGGCGATGATCACCTGGTCAGTTTCCAGGTGCTGGGTCAGTGAACATGTCCTGGGTTAGGTGATGCTCACCTGGTCAGTTTCCAGGTGCTAGGTCAGTGAACATGTCCTGGGTTAGGTGATGATCACCTGGTCAGTTTCCAGGTACTGGGTCAGTGAACATGTCCTGGGTTAGGTGATGATCACCTGGTGAGTTTCCAGGTGCTGGGTCAGTGAACGTGTCCTGGGTTAGGTGATGATCACCTGGTTAGTTTCCAGGTGCTAGGTCAGTGAACATGTCCTGGATTAGGTGATGCTCACCTGGTCAGTTTCCAGGTGCTGGGTCAGTGAACATGTCCTGGGTTAGGTGATGATCACCTGGTCAGTTTCCAGGTGCTGGGTCAGTGAACATGTCCTGGGTTAGGTGATGATCACCTGGTTAGTTTCCAGGTGCTGGGTCAGTGAACATGTCCTGGGTTAGGCGATGATCACCTGGTGAGTTTCCAGGTGCTGGGTCAGTGAACATGTCCTGGGTTAGGTGATGCTCACATGGTCAGTTTCCAGGTGCTGTGTCAGTGAACATGTCCTGGGTTAGGTGATGATCACCTGGTTAGTTTCCAGGTGCTGGGTCAGTGAACATGTCCTGGGTTAGGCGATGATCACCTGGTCAGTTTCCAGGTACTGGGTCAGTGAACATGTCCTGGGTTAGGTGATGCTCACCTGGTCAGTTTCCAGGTACTGGGTCAGTGAACATGTCCTGGATTAGGTGATGATCGCCTGGTACGTTTCCAGGTGCTGGGTCAGTGAACATGTCCTGGGTTAGGTGATGATCACCTGGTCAGTTTCCAGGTACTGGGTCAGTGAAAATGTCCTGGATTAGGTGAGGATCACCTGGTTAGATTCCAGGTGCTGGGTCAGTGAACATGTCCTGGATTAGGCGATGATCACCTGGTCAGTTTCCAGGTACTGGGTCAGTGAACATGTCCTGGGTTATGTGATGCTCACCTGGTCAGTTTCCAGGTACTGGGTCAGTGAACATGTCCTGGGTTAGTTGATGATCACCTGGTCAGCTTCCAGGTGCTGTGTCAGTGAACATGTCCTGGGTTAGGTGATGATCACCTGGTTAGTTTCCAGGTGCTGGGTCAGTGAACATGTCCGGGGTTAGGTGATGATCACCTGGTGAGTTTCCAGGTGCTGGGTCAGTGAACGTGTCCTGGGTTAGGTGATGATCACCTGGTTAGTTTCCAGGTGCTGGGTCAGTGAACATGTCCTGGGTTAGGTGATGATCACCTGGTCAGTTTCCAGGTGCTGGGTCAGTGAACATGTCCTGGATTAGGCGATGATCACCTGGTCAGTTTCCAGGTGCTGGGTCAGTGAACATGTCCTGGGTTAGGTGATGATCACCTGGTTAGTTTCCAGGTGCTGGGTCAGTGAACATGTCCTGGGTTAGGTGATGATCACCTGGTCAGTTTCCAGGTGCTGTGTCAGTGAACATGTCCTGGGTTAGGTGATGCTCACCTGGTCAGTTTCCAGGTACTGGGTCAGTGAACATGTCCTGGGTTAGGTGATGATCACCTGATCAGTTTCCAGGTGCTGGGTCAGTGAACATGTCCTGGGTTAGGTGATGATCACCTGGTCAGTTTCCAGGTGCTAGGTCAGTGAACATGTCCTGGGTTAGGTGATGTTCACCTGGTCAGTTTCCAGGTGCTGGGTAAGTGAACATGTCCTGGGTTAGGTGATGATCACCTGGTGAGCTTCCAGGTGCTGAGTCAGTGAACATGTCCTGGGTTAGGTGATGATCACCTGGTCAGTTTCCAGGTGCTGGGTCAGTGAACATGTCCTGGGTTAGGTGATGATCACCTGGTTAGTTTCCAGGTGCTGGGTCAGTGAACATGTCCTGGATTAGGTGATGATCACCTGGTCAATTTCCAGGTACTGGGTCAGTGAACATGTCCTGGGTTAGTTGATGATCACCTGGTGAGTTTCCAGGTGCTGAGTCAGTGAACATGTCCTGGGTTAGGTGATACTCACCTGGTCAGTTTCCAGGTACTGGGTCAGTGAACATGTCCTGGATTAGGCGATGATCACCTGGTCAGTTTCCAGGTGCTGGGTCAGTGAACATGTCCTGGGTTAGGTGATGATCACCTGGTTAGTTTCCAGGTGCTGGGTCAGTGAACATGTCCTGGGTTAGGTGATGATCACCTGGTCAGTTTCCAGGTGCTGTGTCATTGAACAAGTCCTGGGTTAGGTGATGCTCACCTGGTCAGTTTCCAGGTACTGGGTCAGTGAACATGTCCTGGGTTAGGTGATGATCACCTGATCAGTTTCCAGGTGCTGGGTCAGTGAACATGTCCTGGGTTAGGTGATGATCACCTGGTGAGTTTCCAGGTACTGGGTCAGTGAACATGTCCTGGGTTAGTTGATGATCACCTGGTGAGTTTCCAGGTGCTGGGTCAGTGAACATGTCCTGGGTTAGGTGATGATCACCTGGTTAGTTTCCAGGTGCTAGGTCAGTGAACATGTCCTGGGTTAGGTGATGATCAACTGGTCAGTTTCCAGGTACTGGGTCAGTGAACATGTCCTGGGTTAGGTGATGATCACCTGGTGAGTTTCCAGGTACTGGGTCAGTGAACATGTCCTGGGTTAGTTGATGATCACCTGGTGAGTTTCCAGGTGCTGGGTCAGTTAACATGTCCTGGGTTAGGTGATGATCACCTGGTGAGTTTCCAGGTGCTGGGTCAGTGAACATGTCCTGGGTTAGGTTATGATCACCTGGTCAGTTTCCAGGTGCTGGTTCAGTGAACATGTCCTGGGTTAGGTGATGTTCACCTGGTCAGTTTCCAGGTGCTGTGTCAGTGAACATGTCCTGGGTTAGGTGATGATCACCTGGTGAGTTTCCAGGTGCTGAGTCAGTGAACATGTCCTGGGTTAGGTGATACTCACCTGGTCAGTTTCCAGGTACTGGGTCAGTGAACATGTCCTGGATTAGGCGATGATCACCTGGTCAGTTTCCAGGTGCTGGGTCAGTGAACATGTCCTGGGTTAGGTGATGATCACCTGGTTAGTTTCCAGGTGCTGGGTCAGTGAACATGTCCTGGGTTAGGTGATGATCACCTGGTCAGTTTCCAGGTGCTGTGTCATTGAACAAGTCCTGGGTTAGGTGATGCTCACCTGGTCAGTTTCCAGGTACTGGGTCAGTGAACATGTCCTGGGTTAGGTGATGATCACCTGATCAGTTTCCAGGTGCTGGGTCAGTGAACATGTCCTGGGTTAGGTGATGATCACCTGGTGAGTTTCCAGGTACTGGGTCAGTGAACATGTCCTGGGTTAGTTGATGATCACCTGGTGAGTTTCCAGGTGCTGGGTCAGTGAACATGTCCTGGGTTAGGTGATGATCACCTGGTTAGTTTCCAGGTGCTAGGTCAGTGAACATGTCCTGGGTTAGGTGATGATCAACTGGTCAGTTTCCAGGTACTGGGTCAGTGAACATGTCCTGGGTTAGGTGATGATCACCTGGTGAGTTTCCAGGTACTGGGTCAGTGAACATGTCCTGGGTTAGTTGATGATCACCTGGTGAGTTTCCAGGTGCTGGGTCAGTGAACATGTCCTGGGTTAGGTGATGATCACCTGGTGAGTTTCCAGGTGCTGGGTCAGTGAACATGTCCTGGGTTAGGTTATGATCACCTGGTCAGTTTCCAGGTGCTGGTTCAGTGAACATGTCCTGGGTTAGGTGATGTTCACCTGGTCAGTTTCCAGGTGCTGTGTCAGTGAACATGTCCTGGGTTAGGTGATGATCACCTGGTCAGTTTCTGGAACTGTTCCAGAGTTGAGGTGTTTGGTCGGTCCTCCAGTATATTCTCCAATTCATAATCAGTATATGTACTTAACTGGAAAACGTATAATTTACAATACTGCTACAATGTAATCTCCAGATCATACAGTCAAATATATATGTATGCGTGGCTGGTATGTATTACTGTCAGGGAATGATCTGCCTTCTAGATGCTATAACAATAGGAAAGGGTTGAAAGCAGGATATGTGAGACACTTCAATAGTGGTAATGGTTAATTATGGGTCATTCAATTAAACTAAAAGAACATCAGAAATAAAAGAACAGAACAGCAAACAGAGGCAGCCTTGTTCCCATGGGAATGTAGACTATGCATCTTATTTGGAATGTGATAATGAGTAAAGGAGCACTGGTGTTCTGGTTCAAGACAGGACAGGGGATGGTGTTGGGAGGAACCTCTATTTGGAATCATTGGTCCATCAAGAATGTTACATGTCTACAGTGTAAAAGATGCCTCTTTGCATTGTCACAGCTAGACTGATAACTTCAGCGGGAGGAAAAATGTGATCTCAGGGGTTATTAGACTGAAACCTGAGTAAAACAGGGCCTTGTGAATGTCTATACCTGCAATTGTAATAAGAGGATAGTAGTTATTCAATGATTGGTCTGGTGTAATTTAGTGTGTTTGTATTATTGTAAGGGTTACACAAAGAGTGTCCAAATAGACAGAAGGTGTAGAAGATTTCAAAAGGCACAAAGACAAGTGATTTCACCCACAGCTGCAGATATTTATTACCATGAATTTTACCCAAGGGAAAAACCGGGTCATATAAATGACACATTGTAAACTACTGTTCAGACACTGTGAGGTATCATATCTTACTTGTGCAGAATAAAGTTTTATCACTGCCATCAATTTGGGCCGATGTCGACTCAATGTAATTAATTAACTGTAATTAATCAAATGCAGGACTGAACCATGACAGAGGGTGCAGTCACTCTGGGTTCAGCATGAATTATTCAATAATTTAAACTTAATCACATCAGAGAACATTAGTTCCAAATTCTTGAAGGAAACCTCAATGGCGGCCGTGGTACCCAGCATTCCAAGCGGGAATGAATATGCCGTACACACTCAACAGGAGGCCACCGCGCAGGCGCAAATCCAGCCGCACAGAGACACTGCGCATGCTCCAGAGACAGGCGGCCTTTGCGGTGGAAGGCGGTTAAAGTCGGTGACGCACATAAGACTAATGTAGCCGGCGAGCGGGGAGGAGGCTTCAGAAGGACTTGGTGTAGCCCGCAAACGCGAATAAGAATGTCAATGTCCCGCTTTGGTAACTCAGGCTCCTTTCACCTGGGAAGAGAATCCGGGGAAGGAAAAAGAGGCGGGAATATTCAGATCTCCGCCATTTTGCTGCTGGGGCAACAGAGCGCATGCGCAATATCCTGGTGATGTCAGTGAGTGGGCGTGGCTTCGTAATCCTCTGTGTTGAGTTGGAGCTGAAACAGCACAGGCTGGGGATGGAGGCTGGGATCTTCCTGTGCTCACTCAGCACAGGCTGGGGATGGAGGCTGGGATCTTCCTGTGCTCACTCAGCACAGGCTGGGGATGGAGGCTGGGATCTTCCTGTGCTCACTCAGCACAGGCTGGGGATGGAGGCTGGGATCTTCCTGTGCTCACTCAGCACATGCTGGGGATGGAGGCTGGGATCTTCCTGTGCTCACTCAGCACATGCTGGGGATGGAGGCTGGGATCATCCTGTGCTCACTCAGCACAGGATGTGGATGGAGTCTGGGATCTCCCTGTGCTCTGTATTGGGCTCAGTACTGTACTGTGTGTTTAACCCTCCTTGTGTTGTTCTAATTGCTGCCTCTCTCTCTCTCTCTCTCTCTTGCAGTGGGTCTGGGAGTTCCTGACTGATCACAATGTCCTGATCCTTTCCACACATCACACACACTCAAGTTGGATGAGCCGCTGGTGGTGATGCAGGAGATGGAGAACTCCAGCCTTCCATCCACTCCACAGTGAGGTAAGATCACACACTGATAATCACTCGCACAACAGGGTGTTAACACAGCAGAAGCTGGGAATGGGGCCTGGGATCTTCCTGTGCTCTGAGAATGGGAATCAGTAACACATTATGTGAGAACAGCTAAATCAGCACAGGCTGGGGATGGAGGCTGGGATCTCCCCGTGCTCACTGTCCCCACTCACTGACCCCACTCACTGACCCCACTCACTGACCCCACTCACTGACCCCACTCACTGACCCCACGCACTGACCCCACTCAGTGTCCCCACTCAGTGTCCCCACTCTCTGTCCGCACTCACTGACCCCACTCACTGACCCCAGTCACTATCCGCACTCACTGACCCCACTCACTATCCGCACTCACTATCCGCACTCACTGACCCCACGCACTGACCCCACGCACTGACCCCACGTACTGACCCCACGCACTGACCCCACTCACTATCCGCACTCCCTGACCCACCACCACCCCACTCCAACACCACCACCACCCCACTCCAACACCACCACCACCCCACTCCAACACCACCACCACCCCACTCCAACACCACCACCACCCCACTCCAACACCACCACCACCCCACTCCAACACCACCACCACCCCACTCCAACACCACCACCACCCCTCTCCAACATCACCACCACCCCACTCCAACACCACCACCCCACTGCAACACCACCACCACCCCACTCCAACACCACCACCACCCCGCTCCAACACCACCACCACCCCACTCCACCACCACCACCACCCCACTCCAACACCACCAACACCCCACTCCAACACCACCACCACACCCAACACAACCACCACCCCACTCCAACACCACCCCCCCACTCCATCATCACCACCACCCCACTCCAACACCACTGCCACCCCACTCCAACACAACCACCACCCCACTCCAACACCACCACCACCCCACTCCAACACCACCACCCCACCCCACTCCAACACCACCACCACCCCACTCCAACACCACCACCACCCCACTCCAACACCACCACCACCCCACTCCAACACCACCACCACCCCACTCCAACACCACCACCCCCCCACTCCAACACCACCACCACCCCACTCCAACACCACCACCACCCCACTCCAACACCACCACCACCCCACTCCAACACCACCACCACCCCACTCCAACACCACCACCACCCCACTCCAACACCACCACCACATCACTCCAACACCACCACCACCCCACTCCAACACCACCACCACCCCACTCGAACACCACCACCACCCCACTCCAACACCACCACCACCCCACTCCAACACCACTACCACCCCACTCCAACACCACCACCACCCCACTCCAACACCACCACCACCCCACTCCAACACCACCACCACATCACTCCAACACCACCACCACCCCACTCCAACACCACCACCACCCCACTCCAACACCACCACCACCCCACTCCAACACCACCACCACCCCCACTCCAACACCACCACCACCCCACTCCAACACCACCACCACCCCACTCCAACACCACCACCACCCCACTCCAACACCACCACCACACTCCAACACCACCACCATCCCACTCCAACACCACCCCCCCCCCCAACACCACCCCCCCAACCCAACACCACCACCACCCCACTCCAACACCACCACCACCCTACTCCAACACCACCACCACCCCACTCCAACACCACCACCACCCCACTCCAAACCACCACCACCCCACTCCAACACCACCACCACCCCACTCCAACACCACCACCACCCCACTCCAACACCACCACCACCCCACTCCAACACCACCACCACCCCACTCCAACACCACCACCACCACACTCCAACAACACCACCACCCCACTCCAACACCACCACCACCCCACTCCAACACCACCACCACCCCACTCCAACACCACCACCACCCCACTCCAACACCACCACCACCCCACTCCAACACCAGCACCACCCCACTCCAACACCACCACCACCCCACTCCAACACCACCACCACCCCACTCCAACACCACCACCACCACACTCCAACACCACCACCACCCCACTCCAACACCACCACCACCCCACTCCAACACCACCACCACCCCACTCCAACACCACCACCACCCCACTCCAACACCACCACCACCCCACTCCAACACCAGCACCACCCCACTCCAACACCACCACCACCCCACTCCAACACCACCACCACCCCACTCCAACACCACCACCACCCCACTCCAACACCAGCACCACCCCACTCCAACACCACCACCACCCCACTCCAACACCACCACCACCCCACTCCAACACCACCACCACCCCACTCCAACACCACCACCACCCCACTCCAACACCACCACCACCCCACTCCAACACCACCACCACCCCACTCCAATACCACCACCACCCCACTCCAACACCACCACCACCCCACTCCAACACCACCACCACCCCACTCCAACACCACCACCACCCCACTCCAACACCACCACCACCCCACTCCAACACCACCACCACCCCACTCCAACAGCACCACCACCCCACTCCAACAGCACCACCACCCCACTCCAACAGCACCACCACCCCACTCCAACACCACCACCACCCCACTCCAACACCACCACCACCCCACTCCAACACCACCACCACCCCACTCCAACACCACCACCACCCCACTCCAACACCACCACCACCCCACTCCAACACCAAAACCACACTCCAACACCACCACCACCCCACTCCAACACCACCACCACATCACTCCAACACCACCACCACCCCACTCCAACACCACAACCACCCCACTCCAACACCACCACCATACCACTCCAACACCACCACCACCCCACTCCAACACCACCACCACACCACTCCAACACCACCACCACCCCACTCCAACACCACCACCACCCCACTCCAAGACCACCACCACCCAACTCCAAGACCACCACCACCCCACTCCAACACCACCACCACCCCACTCCAAGACCACCACCACCCAACTACACCACCACCACCCCACTCCAACACCACCACCACCCCACTCCAACACCACCACCACCCCACTCCAACACCACCACCCCACTCCAAGACCACCACCACCCAACTCCAAGACCCCCAGCACCCCACTCCAACACCACCACCACCCCACTCCAAGACCACAACGACCCAACTACACCACCACCACCCCACTCCAACACCACCACCACCCCACTCCAACACCACCACCACCCCTCTCCAACACCACCACCACCCCACTCCAACACCACCACCACCCCACTCCAACACCACCACCACCCCACTCCAACACCACCACCACCCCACTCAAAGACCACCACCACCCCACTCAAAGACCACCACCACCCCACTCAAAGACCACCACCACCCCACTCAAAGACCACCACCACCCCACTCCAAGACCACCACCACCCCACTCCAAGACCACCACCACCCCACACCAAGACCACCACCACCCCACTCCAACTCTACCACCACCCCACTCCAAGACCACCACCACCCCACTCCAAGACCACCACCACCCCACACCAAGACCACCACCACCCCACTCCAACACCACCACCACCCCACTCCAACACCACCACCACCCCACTCAAAGACCACCACCACCCCACTCCAACACCACCACCACCCCACTCAAAGACCACCACCACCCCACTCAAAGACCACCACCACCCCACTCAAAGACCACCACCACCCCACTCCAAGACCACCACCCCACTCCAAGACCACCACCCCACTCCAAGACCACCACCACCCAACTCCAAGACCACCACCGCCCCACTCCAACGCCACCACCACCCCACTCCAACACCACCACCACCCCACTCCAACACCACCACCACCCCACTCCAACACCACCACCACCCCACTCCAACACCACCACCCCACTGCAACACCACCACCACCCAACTCCAAGACCACCACCACCCCACTCCAACACCACCACCACCCCACTCCAACACCACCACCACCCCACTCCAACACCACCACCACCCCACTCAAAGACCACCACCACCCCACTCAAAGACCACCACCACCCCACTCCAAGACCACCACCACCCCACTCCAAGACCACCACCACCCCACACCAAGACCACCACCACCCCACTCCAACTCTACCACCACCCCACTCCAAGACCACCACCACCCCACTCCAAGACCACCACCACCCCACACCAAGACCACCACCACCCCACTCCAACTCTACCACCACCCACTCCAAGACCACCACCACCCCACTCCAAGACCACCACCACCCCACACCAAGACCACCACCACCCCACTCCAACTCTACCACCACCCACTCCAAGACCACCACCACCCCACTCCAAGACCACCACCACCCCACACCAAGACCACCACCACCCCACTCCAACTCTATCACCACCCACTCCAAGACCACCACCACCCCGCATCAAGACCACCACCACCCCACATCAAGACCACCACCA
This sequence comes from Heterodontus francisci, assembly GCF_036365525.1. Lineage (NCBI taxonomy): Eukaryota > Metazoa > Chordata > Chondrichthyes > Heterodontiformes > Heterodontidae > Heterodontus > Heterodontus francisci. The sequence goes on from NW_027140799.1 coordinate 73,731, forward strand.
CAACACTCCAACACCACCACCACCCCACTCCAACACCACCACCACCCCACTCCAACACTACCACCACCCACTCCAAGCCCACCACCACCCCACTCCAATACCACCACCACCCCACTCCAACACCACCTCCACCCCACTCCAACACCACCACCACCCCGCTCCAACACCACCACCACCCCGCTCCAACACCACCACCACCCCGCTCCAAAACCACCACCACCCCGCTCCAACACCACCTCCACCCCGCTCCAACACCACCTCCACCCCACTCCAACACCACCTCCACCCCACTCCAACACCACCACCACCCCACTACACCACCACCACCACCCCGCTCCAACACCACCACCCCGCTCCAACACCACCACCCCGCTCCAACACCACCACCCCGCTCCAACACCACCACCCCGCTCCAACACCACCACCCCGCTCCAACACCACCACCCCGCTCCAACACCACCACCCCGCTCCAACACCACCACCCCGCTCCAACACCACCACCCCGCTCCAACACCACCACCCCGCTCCAACACCACCAGCCCGCTCCAACACCACCAGCCCGCTCCAACACCACCAGCCCGCTCCAACACCACCAGCCCGCTCCAACACCACCAGCCCGCTCCAACACCACCAGCCCGCTCCAACACCACCAGCCCGCTCCAACACCACCAGCCCGCTCCAACACCACCAGCCCGCTCCAACACCACCAGCCCGCTCCAACACCACCAGCCCGCTCCAACACCACCAGCCCGCTCCAACACCACCACCACCCCGCTCCAACACCACCACCACCCCGCTCCAACACCACCACCACCCCGCTCCAACACCACCACCACCCCGCTCCAACACCACCACCACCCCAGTCCAACACCACCACCCCACTCCAACACCACCACCACCCCGCTCCAACACCACCACCACCCCGCTCCAACACCACCACCAGCCCGCTCCAACACCACCACCACCCCGCTCCAACACCACCACCACCCCGCTCCAACACCACCACCACCCCGCTCCAACACCACCACCACCCCGCTCCAACACCACCACCACCCCGCTCCAACACCACCACCACCCCGCTCCAACACCACCACCACCCCGCTCCAACACCACCACCACCCCGCTCCAACACCACCACCACCCCGCTCCAACACCACCACCACCCCGCTCCAACACCACCACCACCCCGCTCCAACACCACCACCACCCCGCTCCAACACCACCACCACCCCGCTCCAACACCACCACCACCCCGCTGCAACACCACCAGCACCCCGCTCCATTCCACCAGCACCCCGCTCCACTCCACCACCACCCCACTCCACTCCACCACCACCCCACACCACTCCACCACCACCCCACTCCACTCCACCACCACCCCACTCCACTCCACCACCACCCCACTCCACTCCACCACCACCCCACTCCACTCCACCACCACCCCACTCCACTCCACCACCACCCCACTCCACTCCACCACCACCCCACTCCACTCCACCACCACCCCACTCCACTCCACCACCACCCCACTCCACTCCACCACCACCCCACTCCACTCCACCACCACCCCACTCCACTCCACCACCACCCCACTCCACTCCACCACCACCCCACTCCACTCCACCACCACCCCACTCCACTCCACCACCACCCCACTCCACTCCACCACCACCCCACTCCACTCCACCACCACCCCACTCCACTCCACCACCACCCCACTCCACTCCACCACCACCCCACTCCACTCCACCACCACCCCACTCCACCACCACCCCACCCCACTCCACCACCACCCCACCCCACTCCACCACCACCCCACCCCACTCCACCACCACCCCACTCCACTCCACCACCACCCCACTCCACTCCACCACCACCCCACTCCACTCCACCACCACCCCACTCCACTCCACCACCACCCCACTCCACTCCACCACCACCCAACTCCACTCCACCACCCCACTCCAACACCACCACCACCCCACTCCAACACCACCACCACCCCACTCCAACACCACCACCACCCCACTCCAACACCACCACCACCCCACTCCAACACCACCACCACCCCACCCCAACACCACCACCACCCCACCCCAACACCACCACCACCCCACCACAACACCACCACCACCCCACTCCAACACCACCACCACCCCACTCCAACACCACCACCACCCCACTCCAACACCACCACCACCCCACTCCAGCACCACCACCACCCCACTCCAGCACCACCACCACCCCACTCCAACACCACCACCACCCCACTCCAACACCACCACCACCCCACTCCAACACCACCACCACCCCACTCCAACACCACCACCACCCCACTCCAACACCACCACCACCCCACTCCAACACCACCACCACCCCACTCCCCGCCCCCACTAACCGTCCCCACTCCCCGTCCCCACTCCCCGTCCCCACCCCCGTCCCCACCCCCCGAGCCCACCCCCCGTCCCCACTCCCCGTCCCCACCCCCGTCCCCACCCCCCGAGCCCACCCCCCGTCCCCACCCCCCGTCCCCACCCCCCGTCCCCACCCCCCGTCCCCACCCCCCGTCCCCACCCCCCGACCCCACCCCCCGACCCCACCCCCCGACCCCACCCCCGTCCCCACTCCCAGTCCCCACTCCCAGTCCCCACTCCCAGTCCCCACTCCCAGTCCCCACTCCCCGTCCCCACTCCCCGTCCCCACTCCCCGTCCCCACGCCCCGTCCCCACGCCCCGTCCCCACGCCCCGTCCCCTCGCCCCGTCCCCTCTCCCCGCCCCCGCTCCCCGTCGCCGCTCCCCGTCCCCAATAACCGCACCCACTAACCGTCCCCGCTCCCCGTCCCCGCTCCCCGTCCCCGCTCCCCGTCCCCGCTCCCCGTCCCCGCCCTCCGTCCCCGCACCCCGTCCCCACTCCCCGTCCTCTCTCCCCGTCCCCGCTCCCCGACCCCACCCCCGTCCCCACTCCCAGTCCCCACTCCCAGTCCGCACTCCCAGTCCGCACTCCCAGTCCGCACTCCCCGTCCCCACGCCCCGTCCCCACGCACCGTCCCCACGCCCCGTCCCCTCGCCCCGTCCCCTCTCCCCGCCCCCGCTCCCCGTCGCCGCTCCCCGTCCCCAATAACCGCACCCACTAACCGTCCCCACTCCCCGTCCCCGCTCCCCGTCCCCGCTCCCCGTCCCCGCCCACCGTCCCCGCCCTCCGTCCCCGCACCCCGTCCCCGCTCCCCGTCCCCGCTCCCCGTCCCCGCTCCCCGCCCCCGCTCCCCGCCCCCCGCCCCCGCCCCCCGCCCCCGCCCCCCGCCCCCGCTCCCCGCCCCCACTAACCGCCCCCACTAACCGCCCCCACTAACCGCCCCCACTAACCGCCCCCACTCCCCGTCCCCACTAACACCCCCGCTCCCCGCCCCCCGCCCCCGCCCCCCGCCCCCGCTCCCCGTCCCCACTAACCGCCCCCACTAACCGCCCCCACTAACCGCCCCCACTAACCGCCCCCACTCCCCGTCCCCACTAACGCCCCCACTCCCCGTCCCCGCTCCCCGTCCCCGCTCCCCGCCCCCGCCCCCCGTCCCCGCTCCCCGTCCCCGCTCCCCGTCCACACTCCCCGTCCACACTCTCCGTCCCCTCTCTCCGTCCCCTCTCTCCGTCCCCTCTCCCCGTCCCCTCTCCCCGTCTCCTCTCCCCGTCCCCTCTCCCCGTCCCCTCTCCCCGTCCCCTCTCCCCGTCCACACTCCCCGTCCCCTCTCCCCGTCCCCTCTCCCCGTCCCCTCTCCCCGTCCCCTCTCCCCGTCCCCTCTCCCCGTCCCCTCTCCCCGTCCCCGTCCCCACTCCCCCTCCCCTCTCCCCTCCCCTCTCCCCCTCCCCTCTCCCCCTCCCCTCTCTCCCTCCCCTCTCCCCCTCCCCTCTCCCCGTCCCCTCTCCCCGTCCCCTCTCCCCGTCCCCTCTCCCCGTCCCCTCTCCCCGTCCCCTCTCCCTCCCCACTCTCCCTCCCCACTCTCCCTCCCCACTCACCCTCCCCACTCACCCTCCCCACTCACCCTCCCCACTCACCCTCCCCACTCACCCTCCCCACTCACCCTCCCCACTCAGCCTCCCCACTCAGCCTCCCCACTCACCCTCCCCACTCACCCTCCCCACTCACCCTCCCCACTCATCCTCCCCACTCACCCTCCCCACTCACCCACCCCACTCACACACCCCACTCACCCACCCCACTCACACACCCCACTCACCCTCCCCACTCACCCTCCCCACTCACCCTCCCCACTCACCCTCCCCACTCACCCTCCCCACTCACCCTCCCCACTCACCCTCCCCACTCACCTTCCCCACTCAATCTCCCCACTCAATCTCCCCACTCACCCTCCCCACTCACCCTCCCCACTCACCCTCCCCACTCACCCTCCCCACTCACCCTCCCCACTCACCCTCCCCACTCACCCTCCCCACTCACCCTCCCCACTCAATCTCCCCACTCAATCTCCCCACTCAATCTCCCCACTCAATCTCCCCACTCAATCTCCCCACTCACCCTCCCCACTCACCCTCCCCACTCCCCGTCCCCACTCAATGTAGCCACTGCCCGTCCCCACTGCCCGTCCCCACTCCTCGTCCCACACTCCCCGTCCCCTCTCACCGTCCCATCTCACCGTCCCCACTCTCCGTCCCCACACTCCGTCCCCACTCCCCGTCCCCACTCCCCGTCCCCACTCCCCGTCCCCACTCCCCGTCCCCACTCCCCGTCCCCACTCCCCGTCCCCACTCCCCGTCCCCACTCCCCTTCCCCACTCCCCCTCCCCACTCCCCCTCCCCACTCCCCCTCCCCACTCCCCCTCCCCACTCCCCACTCCCCCTCCCCACTCCCCCTCCCCACTCCCCCTCCCCACTCTCCCTCCCCACTCTCGCTCCCCACTCTCGCTCCCCACTCTCGCTCCCCACTCTCGCTCCCCACTCTCGCTCCCCACTCTCACTCCCCACTCTCCCTCCCCACTCTCCCTCCCCACTCTCCGTCCCCACTCTCCGTCCCCACTCTCCGTCCCCACTCACGGTCCCCACTCAATGTAGCCACTGCCCATCCCCACTGCCCGTCCCCAATCCTCGTCCCCGCTCCCCGTCCCCGCTCCCCGTCCCCTCTCCCCGTCCCCTCTCCCCCTCCCCACTCGCCCTCCCCACTCGCCCTCCCCACTCGCCCTCCCCACTCAGCGTCCCCACACCCCGTCCCCACGCCCCATCCCCACGCGCCGTTCCCACGCACCGTCCCCACGCCCCGTCCCCTATCGCCGTCCCCAATCGCCGTCCCCACTCGCCGTTCCCCACTCGCCCTCCCCACTCGCCCTCCCCTCTCGCCCTCCCCACCCCCGTCCCCACCCCCCGTCCACACCCCCCGTCCCCACCCCCCGTCCCCACGCCCCGTCCCCACGTCCCGTCCCCACGCGCCGTCCCCACGCGCCGTCCCCACGCGCCGTCCCCACGCGCCGTCCCCACGCGCCGTCCCCACCCCCCTTCCCCATCCCCCGTCCCCACCCCCCGTCCCCACGCCCCGTCCCCGCCCCCCGTCCCCGCCCCCCGTCCCCACGCCCCGTCCCCAATCGCCGTCCCCAATCGCAGTCCCCACTCGCCGTTCCCCACTCGCCGTTTGCCACACCCCGTCCCCACGCCCCGTCCCCACGCCCCGTCCCCACGACCCGTCCCCACGACCCGTCCCCACGCCCCGTCCCCACGCCCCGTCCCCACGCCCCGTCCCCACTCGCCGTCCCCACGCCCCGTCCCCACGCCCCGTCCCCACGCCCCGTCCCCACGCCCCGTCCCCACGCCCCGTCCCCACGCCCCAGTCCCCTCTCCCCAGTCCCCACTCCCCAGTCCCCACTCCCCAGTCCCCACTCCCCAGTCCCCACTCCCCAGTCCCCAGTCCCCACTCCCCAGTCCCCACTCCCCAGTCCCCCTTCCCCACTCCCCCCTCCCCAGTCCCCCCTCCCCACTCCCCCCTCCCCACTCCCCCGTCCCCACCCCCCGTCCCCACTCCCCGGCCCCACTCCCCGCCCCCACTCCCCGCCCCCACTCCCCGCCCCCTCTCCCCGCCCCCTCTCCCCGCCCCCTCTCCCCGCAGCCACTCACCGTCCCCACTCACCGTCCCCACTCACCGTCCCCCTCACCGTCCCCACTCTCCGTCCCCACTCTCCGTCCCCACTCTCCGTCCCCACTCTCCGTCCCCACTCCCCGTCCCCACTCCCCGTCCCCAATCCCCGTCCCCACTCCCCGTCCCCACTCCCCGTCCCCACTCCCCGTCCCCACTCCCCGTCCCCACTCCCCGTCCGCACTCCCCGTCCGCACTCCCCGTCCGCACTCCCCGTCCGCACTCCCCGTCCGCACTCCCCGTCCTCACTCCCCGTCCTCACTCCCCGTCCCCACTCCCCGTCCCCACTCCCCGTCCCCTCTCTCCGTCCCCTCTCTCCGTCCCCTCTCTCCGTCCCCTCTCTCCGTCCCCTCTCTCCGTCCCCTCTCTCCGCCCCCTCTCTCCGCCCCCTCTCCCCGTCCCCTCTCCCCGTCCCCTCTCCCCGTCCCCTCTCCCCGTCCCCTCACCCCGTCCCCTCTCCCCCTCCCCCTCCCCTCTCCCTCTCCCCTCTCCCCCTCCCCTCTCCCCCTCCCCTCTCCCCCTCCCCACTCACCCTCCCCACTCACCCTCCCCACTCACCCTCCCCACTCACCCTCCCCACTCACCCTCCCCACTCACCCTCCCCACTCAATGTAGCCACTGCCCGTCCCGACACCCCGTCCCCACTCCCCACTCCTCACTCCTCACTCCTCACTCCCCACTCCCCACTCCCCACTCACCACTCCCCACTCCCCGTCCCCACTCCCCGTCCCCACGCCACGTCCCCACCCCCCGTCCCCACCCCCCGTCCCCACCCCCCGTCCCCACCCCCCGTCCCCTCTAACCGTCCCCACTCCCCGTCCCCACTCCCCGTCCCCACTCCCCGTCCCCACCCCCCGTCCCCACCCCCCGTCCCCACCCCCCGTCCCCACCCCCCGTCTCCACCCCCCGTCTCCACCCCCCGCCCCCACTAACCGCCCCCACTAACCGCCCCCACTAACCGTCCCCACTAACCGTCCCCACTCCCCGTCCCCTCTCCCCGTCCCCACTCCCCGTAGCCACTCACCGTCCGCACTCTCCGTCCCCACTCTCCGTCCACACACTCCGTCCCCACTCTACGTCCCCACTCTACGTCCCCACTCTCCGTCCCCACGCCCCGTCCCCACGCCCCGTCCCCACGCCCCGTACCCACGCCCCGTCCCCACGCCCCGTCCCCACGCCCCGTCCCCACTCGCCGTCCCCACTCGCCGTCCCCACGCTCCGTCCCCACGCTCCGTCCCCACGCTCCGTCCCCACGCCCCGTCCCCACGCCCCGTCCCCACGCCCCGTCCCCACGCCCCGTCCCCACGCCCCGTCCCCACTCGCCGTCCCCACTCGCCGTTCCCCACTCGCCGTTCCCCACTCGCCGTTCCCCACTCGCCCGTCCCCACTCCCCTCTCCCCACTCCCCTCTCCCCACACCCCTGTCCCCACTCCCCTCTCCCCACTCCCCTCTCCCCACTTCCCTCTCCCCACTCCCCACTCCCCTCTCTGCGTCCCCACTCCCCGTCCCCACTCCCCGTCCCCACTCCCCGTCCCCACTCCCCGTCCCCACTCCCCGTCCCCACTCCCCGTCCCCACACCCCGTCCCCACACCCCACTCCCCACTCCCCGTCCCCACTCCCCGTTCCCACTCAATGTAGCCACTCCCCGTCCCCACTCCCCGTCCCTACTCCCCGTCCCTACTCCCCGTCCCTACTCCCCGTCCCTACTCCCCGTCCCCACTCCCCGTTCCCACTCAATGTAGCCACTCCCCGTCCCCACTCCCCGTCCCCACTCCCCGTCCCCACTCCCCGTCCCCACTCCCCACTCCCCACTCCCCGTCCCCACTCCCCGTTCCCACTCAATGTAGCCACTCCCCGTCCCCACTCCCCGTCCCTACTCCCCGTCCCTACTCCCCGTCCCCACTCCCCGTCCACACTCCCCGTCCCAACAACCCGTCCCCACACTCCGTCCCCACACCCCGTCCCCACTCCCCACTTCCATCCCCACTCCCCACTCCTCACTCCTCACTCCCCACTCCCCGTCCCCACGCCACGTCCCCACCCATCGTCCCCACCCCCCGTCCCCACCCCCCGTCCCCACCCCCCGTCCCCACCCCCCGTCCCCACCCCCCGTCCCCTCTAACCGTCCCCACTCCCCGTCCCCACTCCCCGTCCCCACTCCCCGTCCCCACCACCCGTCCCCACCCCCCGTCCCCACCCCCCGTCCCCACCCCCCGTCCCCACCCCCCGTCTCCACCCCCCGTCCCCACTCCCCACTCCCCACTCCCTGTCCCCACGACACGTCCCCACCCCCCGTCCCCACCCCCCGTCCCCACCCCCCGTCCCCACCCCCCGTCCCCACCCCCCGTCCCCTCTAACCGTCCCCACTCCCCGTCCCCACTCCCCGTCCCCACCCCCCGTCCCCACCCCCCGTCCCCACTAACCGTCCCCTCTCCCCGTCCCCACTCCCCGTCCCCACTCCCCGTAGCCACTCACCGTCCCCACTCTCCGTCCCCACTCTCCGTCCCCACTCTCCGTCCCCACTCTCCGTCCCCACTCTCCGTCCCCACTCCCCTTCCCCATGCCCCGTCCCCACGCCCCGTCCCCACGCCCCGTCCCCACGCCCCGTCCCCACGCCCCGTCCCCACGCCCCGTCCCCACGCCCCGTCCCCACGCCCCGTCCCCACGCCCCGTCCCCACGCCCCGTCCCCACGCCCCGTCCCCACTCGCCGTCCCCACTCGCCGTCCCCACTCGCCGTCCCCACTCGCCGTCCCCACGCCCCGTCCCCACGCCCCGTCCCCACTCCCCACTCCCCACTCCCCGTCCCCACTCCCCGTCCCCACTCCCCGTCCCCACTCCCCGTCCCCACCCACCGTCCCCACTCAATGTAGCCACTCCCCGTCCCCACTCCCCGTCCCCACTCTCCGTCCACACTCTCCGTCCCCACTCCCCGTCCCCACTCCCCGTCCCCACTCCCCGTCCCCACACCCCGTCCCCACACCCCGTCCCCACTCCCCATCCCCACTCCTCACTCCCCACTCCCCACGCCCCGTCCCCACGCCCCGTCCCCACACCCCCTCCCCACTCCCCATCCCCACTCCCCACTCCCCACGCCACGTCCCCACCCCCCGTCCCCACCCCCCGTCCCCACCCCCCGTCCCCACCCCCCGTCCCCACCCACCGTCCCCAATCTCCGTCCCCACTCTCCGTCCCCAGTCTCCGTCCACACTCCCCGTCCCCACTCCCCGTCCCCACTCTCCGTCCCCACTCTCCGTCCCCACTCTCCGTCCCCACTCTCCGTCCCCACTCTCCGTCCCCACTCCCCGTCCCCACTCCCAGTCCCCCGTCCCCGCTCCCTGTCCACGCTCCCCGTCCCCTCTCTCCCTCCCCTCTCTCCCTCCCCTCTCCCCCTCCCCTCTCCCCCTCCCCTCTCCCCCTCCCCTCTCCCCCTCCCCTCTCCCTCCCCACTCTCCCTCCCCACTCTCCCTCCCCACTCTCCCTCCCCACTCTCCCTCCCCACTCTCCCTCCCCACTCACCCTCCCCACTCACCCTCCCCACTCACCCTCCCCACTCACCCTCCCCACTCACCCTCCCCACTCACCCTCCCCACTCACCCTCCCCACTCACCCTCCCCACTCCCCCTCCCCACTCCCCCTCCCCACTGCCCGTCCCCACTGCCCGTCCCCACTGCCCGTCCCCACTCCTCGTCCCCACTCCTCGTCCCCACTCCTCGTCCCCACTCCTCGTCCCCACTCCTCGTCCCCACTCCTCGTCCCACTCCTCGTTCCCACTCTCCGTCGGCTCTCACCGTCCCCACTCTGCGTCCCCTCTCACCGTCCCCACTCTCCGTCCCCACTCTCCGTCCCCACTCTCCGTCCCCACTCTCCGTCCCCACTCTCCGTCCCCACTCTCCGTCCCCACTCCTCGTCCCCACTCCCCGTCCACACTCCCCGTCCCCACTCCCCGTCCCCACTCCCCGTCCCCACTCACCGTCCCCACTCCACTTCCCCTCTCCCCGTCCCCACTCCCCGTCCCCACTCCCCGTCCCCACTCCCCGTCCCCACTCCCCGTCCCCACTCACGGTCCCCACTCAATGTAGCCACTGCCCATCCCCACTGCCCGTCCCCGCTCCCCGTCACCGCTCCCCGTCCCCTCTCCCCGTCCCCTGTCCCCATCCCCTGTCCCCGTCCCCTCTCCCCGTCCCCTCTCGCCCTCCCCACTCGCCCTCCCCACTCGCCCTCCCCACTCGCCCTCCCCACTCGCCCTCCCCACTCGCCCTCACCACTCGCCCTCACCACTCAGCGTCCCCACCCCCCGTCCCCACCCCCCGTCCCCACGCCCCGTCCCCACACGCCCAGTCCCCACGCCCCGTCCCCACGCCCTGTCCCCACGCCCCGTCCCCACGCCCCGTCCCCACGCCCCGTCCCCACGCCCCGTCCCCAATCGCCGTCCCCACTCGACGTTCCCCACTCGCCCTCCCCACTCGCCCTCCCCACGCGCCGTCCCCACTCAGCGTCCCCACCCCCCGTCCCCACCCCCCGTCCCCACCCCCCGTCCCCACGCCCCGTCCCCACGCCCCGTCCCCAATCGCCGTTCCCCACTCGCCGTTTTCCACTCCCCGTCCCCACTCCCCGTCCCCACGCCCCGTCCCCACGCCCCGTCCCCACGCCCCGTCCCCACTCGCCGTCCCCACTCGCCGTCCACACGCCCCGTCCCCACTCCCCGTCCCCACTCCCCAGTCCCCAGTCCCCAGTCCCCAGTCCCCACTCCCCAGTCCCCCCTCCCCAGTCCCCCCTCCCCAGTCCCCCCTCCCCACTCCCCCCTCCCCAATCCCCTCTCCCCACTCTCCCCGCACCCACTCCCCGCCCCCACTCCCCGCAGCCACTCCCCGCAGCCACTCACCGTCCCCACTCACCGTCCCCACTCTCCGTCCCCACTCTCCGTCCCCACTCTCCGTCCCCACTCTCCGTCCCCACTCCCCGTCCCCACTCCCCGTCCCCACTCCCGTCCCCACTCCCCGTCCCCACTCCCCGTCCCCACTCCCCGTCCCCACTCCCCGTCCCCACTCCCCGTCCCCACTCGCCGTCCCCACTCCCCGTCCCCACTCCCCGTCCCCACTCCCCGTCCCCACTCCCCGTCCCCACTCCCCGTCCCCACTCCCCGTCCCCTCTCTCCGTCCCCTCTCTCCGTCCCCTCTCTCCGTCCCCACTCTCCGTCCCCACTCTCCGTCCCCACTCTCCGTCCCCACTCTCCGTCCCCACTCTCCGTCCCCACTCACCGTCCCCACTCACCGTCCCCCACTCTCGGTCCCCACACTCGGTCCCCACTCACGGTCCCCACTCACGGTCCCCACTCAATGTAGCCACTGCCCGTCCCCACTGCCCGTCCCCACTGCCCGTCCCCGCACCCCGTCCCCGCTCCCCGTCCCCACTCCCCGTCCCCACTCCCCGCCCCCACTCCCCGCAGCCACTCCCCGCAGCCACTCACCGTCCCCACTCTCCGTCCCCACTCTCCGTCCCCACTCTCCGTCCCCACTCTCCGTCCCCACTCCCCGTCCCCACTCCCCGTCCCCACTCCCCGTCCCCACTCCCCGTCCCCACTCCCCGTCCCCACTCGCCGTCCCCACTCCCCGTCCCCACTCCCCGTCCTCACTCCCCGTCCTCACTCCCCGTCCTCACTCCCCGTCCCACTCCCCGTCCCCACTCCCCGTCCCCACTCCCCGTCCCCACTCCCCGTCCCCACTCCCCGTCCCCTCTCTCCGTCCCCTCTCTCCGTCCCCTCTCTCCGTCCCACTCTCCGTCCCCACTCTCCGTCCCCACTCTCCGTCCCCACTCTCCGTCCCCACTCTCCGTCCCCACTCACCGTCCCCACTCTCGGTCCCCACACTCGGTCCCCACTCACGGTCCCCACTCAATGTAGCCACTGCCCGTCCCCACTGCCCGTCCCCACTGCCCGTCCCCGCACCCCGTCCCCGCTCCCCGTCCCCGCTTCCCGTCCCCGCTCCCCGTCCCCGCTCCCCGTCCCCGCTCCCCGTCGCGCTCCCCGTCCCCGCTCCCCGTCCCCGCTCCCCGTCGCCGCACCCCGTCGCCTCTCCCCGTCGCCGCTCCCCGTCGCCGCTCCCCGTCCCCGCTCCCCGTCCCCGCTCCCCGTCCCCGCTCCCCGTCCCCGCTCCCCGTCCCCGCTCCCCCGTCCCCGCTCCCCGTCCCCGCTCCCCGTCCCCACTCCCCGTCCCCACTCTCCGTCCCCACTCTCCGTCCCCTCTCACGGTCCCCTCTCACGGTCCCCACTCCCCTTCCCCACTCCCGTCGCCACTCCCCACTCCCCGTCGCCACTCCCCACTCCCCGTCGCCACTCCCCACTCCCCGTCCACACTCCCCACTCCCCGTCCACACTCCCACTCCCCGTCCCCACTCCCCGTCCCCATTCCCCACTCCCCCGTCCCCACTCCCCACTCCCCGACCCCACTCACCGTCCCCACTCACCGTCCCCCACTCTCCCGTCCCTCTCACCGTCCCCACTCCCCGTCCCCACTCCCCGTCCCCACTCCCCACTCCCCGTCCCCACTCCCCACTCCCCGTCGCCACTCCCCACTCCCCGTCGCCACTCCCCACTCCCCGTCGCCACTCCCCACTCCCCGTCCACACTCCCCACTCCCCGTCCCCACTCCCCATCCCCATTCCCCACTCCCCACTCCCCGTACCCCATTCCCCACTCCCCGTCCCCACTCCCCACTCCCCGTCCCCGCTCCCCGTCCCCGCTCCCCGTCCCCGCTCCCCGCCCCCGCTCTCCGCCCCCGCTCTCCGCCCCCGCTCCCCGCCCCCGCTCCCGCCCCCGCTCCCCCGCCCCCGCTCCCCGTCCCCACTCCCCGTCCCCACCTCCCCGTCCCTACCCCGCGTCCCCTCTCCCCGCCCCCACTCCCCGCCCCCACTCCCCGCCCCCTCTCCCCGCCCCCACCCCCCGCCCCCTCCAACCGTCTCCTCCAACCGTCCCCACTCCCCGTCCCCACCCACCGTCCCCACCCCCTTTCCCACTCCCAGCCCCCTCTCCCAGCCCCCTCTCCAGCCCCCTCTCCCAGCCCCCACTCCGCGCCCCCACTAAGCGCCACAACTAACCGTCCCCACTCCCCGTCCCAACTGCCCGTCCCCACAATCCGTCCCCACTCCCCCTCCCCACTCCCCCTCCCCACTCCCCCTCCCCACTCCCAGTCCCCACTCAATGTAGCCGCTCCCCTCCCCGCTCCCCGCTCCCCGCCCCCGCCCCCCGACCCCCGCCCCCGCTCCCAGCCCCCCGCTCCCGCCCCCGCCCCCCGCCCCCGCTCCCCGCCCCCGCTCCCCGCCCCCGCTCCCCGCCCCCGCTCCCCGCCCCCGCTCCCCCGCCCCCGCTCCCCGCTCCCCGCTCCCGCTCCCCGCCCCCGCTCCCCGCTCCCCGCTCCCCGCTCCCCGCTCCCCGTCCCCGCTCCCCGTCCCCGCTCCCCGTCCCCGCTCCCCGTCCCCGCTCCCCGTCCCCGCTCCCCGCCCCCTCTCCCCGCCCCCTCTCCCCGCCCCCTCTCCCCGCCCCCTCTCCCCGCCCCCTCTCCCCGCCCCCACACCCCGCCCCCACACCCCGCCCCCACACCCCGCCCCCCACACCCCGCCCCCACACCCCGCCCCCACACCCCGCCCCCACACCCCGCCCCACTCCCCGCTCCCACTCCCCGCCACCACGCCCCGTCCCCACTCCACACATCCACTCCCCGTCCCCTCTCCCCGTCCCCTCTCCCCGTCCCCACTCCCCGTCCCCACTCCCCACTCCCACCCCCCGCCCCCTCCAACCTTCCCCACTCCCCGTCCCCACTCCTCGTCCCCACTCCCCGTCCCCACTTCCCGTCCCCACCTACCGTCCCCACCTACCGTCCCCACCTACCGTCCCCACTCCCCGCCCCCACTCCCCGCCCCCACTCCCCGCCCCCACTCCCCGCCCCCACTCCCCGCCCCCACTCCCCGCCCCCACTCCCCGTCCCCACTCAGCGCCCCCACTCAGAGCCCCCACTCAGCGCCCCCATTAACCGTCCCCACTCCCCGTCCCAACTGCCCGTCCCCACTCTCCGTCCCCACTCTCCGTCCCAGTCTCCGTCCCCACTCTCCGTCCCCACTCTCCGTCCCCACTCTCCGTCCCCACTAACCGTCCCACTCCCCATAGCCACTCACCGTCCCCACTCTCCGTCCCCACTCTCCGTCCCCACTCCCCCTCCCCACTCCCCCTCCCCACTCCCCCTCTCCCACTCCCCCTCCCCACTCCCCCTCCCCACTCCCCCTCCCCTCTCCCCCTCCCCTCTCCCCTCTCCCCTCTCCCCTCTCCCCTCTCACCCTCCCCACTCACCCTCCCCACTCACCCTCCCCACTCACCCTCCCCACTCACCCTCCCCACTCACCCTCCCCACTCACCCTCCCACTCACCCACTCACCCTCCCCACTCAACCTCCCCACTCAACCTCCCCACTCCCCGTCCCCACTCCCCGTCCCCACTCCCCGTCCTCACTCCCCGTCCCCACTCCCCGTCCCCACTCCCCGTCCCCACTCCCCTTCCCCACTCCCCGTATCCACTCCCCGTCCCCACTCCCGGTGAGCACTCCCCGTCTCCACTCTCCGTCCCCACTCACCGTCCCCACTCACCGTCCCCACTCACCGTCCCCTCTCACCGTCCCTTCTCACCGTCCCCACTCACGGTCCCCGCTCACGGTCCCCGCTCACGGTCCCCCGCTCACCGTCCCCGCTCCCCGTCCCCGCTCCCCGTCCCCGCTCTTCGTTCCCGCTCACCGTCCCCGCACCCCGTCCCCCGCTCCCCGTCCCCGCGCCCCGTCGCCGCTCCCCGTCCCCGCTCCCCGTCCCCGCTCCCCATCCCCACTCCCCGTATCCACTCCCGTATCCACTCCCCGTATCCACTCCCCGTATCCACTCCCCGTCAGCACTCCCGGTCCCCACTCCCGGTCCCCACTCCCGGTCCCCACTCCCGGTCCCCACTCCCGGTCCCCACTCCCTTCCCCACTCCCCGTCCCCACTCCCCGTCCCCATTCAATGTAGCCACTGCCCGTCCCCACTGCCCGTTCCCACTCCTTGTTCCTGCTCCTCATTCCCGCTCCTCGTTCCCGCTCCTCGTTCACGCTCCTCGTCCCCGCTCCTCATCCCCCGCTCACCGTCCCCGATCCCCATACCCGCACCCCTTCCCCGCTCCCCGTCCCCGCCTCCCGTCGCCGCCCCCTTTGGCCACTCCCCGTCGCCGCTCCCCGTCCCCTCTCCCCATCCCCTCTCCCCTTCCCCTCTCCCCGTCCCCTCTCCCCGTCCCCTCTCCCCGTCCCCTCTCCCCGTCCCCTCTCCCCGTCCCCTCTCCCCGTCCCCGCTCCCCGTCCCCGCTCCCCGTCCCCGCACCGCGTCCCCACTCCCCGTCCCCACTCCCCGTCGCAACACACCGTCCCCAACCCCACTCCCCGTCGCCACTCCCCACTCCCCACTCCCCGTCCCCACTCCCCACTCCCCACTCCCCGTCCCCACTCCCCACTCCCCGTCCCCACTCCCCGTCGCAATACACCGTCCCCACTCCCCACTCCCCGTCGCCACTCCCCACTCCCCACTCCCCGTCCCCACTCCCCGTCCCCACTCCCCACTCTCGTCCCCACTCCCCGTCCCCACTCCCCGTCCCCACTCCCCGTCCCCACTCCCCGCCCCCACTCCCCGCCCCAACTCCCCGCCCCAACTCCCCGCCCCAACTCCCCGCCCCAACTCCCGCCCCACTCCCCGCCTCCACTCCCCGCCTCCACTCCCCGCCCCCACTCCCCGCCTCCACCCACCGTCCCCAATAACCGTCCCCACTCAGCGCCCCCACTCAGCGCCCCACTGCCCGTCCCCACTCCCCGCCCCCACTAAACGTCCCCACTCCCCGTCCCCCACTCTCCATCCCCACTCCCCGTCCCCACTACCCCGTCCCCACTCCCCGTCCCCACTCCCCGTCCCCACTCCCCGTCCCCTTTCACCGTCCCCTCTCCCCTTCCCCTCTCCCCCTCCCCTCTCCCCTCCCCACACACCCACCCCCACTCACCCTCCCCACTCATCCACCCCACTCACCCTCCCCACTCACCCTCCCCACTCACCCTCCCCACTCACCCTCCCCACTCACCCTCCCCACTCACCCACCCACTCACCCACCCACTCACCCACCCCACTCACCCACCCCACTCCCCCTCCCCACTCCCCCTCCCCACTCCCCCTCCCCACTCCCCTCCCCCGCTCCCCGCCCCCGCTCCCCGCCCCCGCTCCCCGTCCCGGCTCCCCGTCCCCTCTCCCCGTCCCCTCTCCCCGTCCCCTCTCCCCGTCCCTCTCCCCGTCCCCACTGCCCGTCCCCACTGCCCGTCCCCACTGCCCGTCCCCACTCCCCGTCCCCACTCCCCGTCCCCTCTCCCCGTCCCCTCTCCCGTCCCCACTCCCCGTCCCCACTCCCCGTCCCCACTCAGTGTCACCACTCACCGTCCCCAGTCACCGTCCCCACTCACCGTCCCCACTCCCCGTCCCCACTCCCCGTCCCCACTCCCCGTCCCCTCTCCCCGTCCCCACTCCCCGTCCCCACTCCCCGTCCCCACTCCCCGTCCCACTCCCGGTCAGCACTCCCCGTCTCCACTCCCCGTCCCCACTCACCGTCCCCTCCCACGTCCCCTCTCACCGTCCCCTCTCACCGTCCCCACTCACCGTCCCCACTCACCGTCCCCACTCACCGTCCCCACTCCCCGCCCCCACTCCCCGCCCCCACTCCCCGCCCCCACTCCCCGCCCCCCACTCCCCGCCCCCACTCCCCGCCCCCACTCCCCGCCCCCACTCCCCTTCCCCAATCACCGTCCCCAATCACCGTCCCCACTCCCGTCCCCACTCCCCGTCCCCACTCCCCGTCCCACGAACCGCCCCCACGAACCGCCCCCACGAACCGCCCCCACTCCCCGTCCCCACTCCCCGTCCCCACTCCCCGTCCCCACTCCCCGTCCCCACTCCCCGTCCCCACTCACCGTCCCCACTCACCGTCCCCACTCCCCACCCAATAACCGTCCCCACTCCCCGCCCCCACTCCCCGCCCCCACTCCCCGCCCCCACTCCCCTTCCCCAATCACCGTCCCCAATCACCGTCCCCACTCCCCGTCCCCACTCCCCGTCCCCACTCCCCCGTCCCCCACGAACCGCCCCCACGAACCGCCCCCACGAACCGCCCCACGAACCGCCCCCACTCCCCGTCCCCACTCCCCGTCCCCACTACCCCGTCCCACTCCCCGTCCCCGCTCCCCGTCCCCGCTCCCCGCTCCCCGTCCCCGCTCCCCGTCCCCTCTCCCCGTCCCCGCTCCCCGTCCCCACTCAATGTAGCCACTCCCCGTCCCCACTCCTCGTCCCCACTCCCCGTCCCCACTCCCCGTCCCCACTCCCCGTCCCCACTCCCCGTCCCCTCTCCCCGTCCCCACTCCCCGTCCCCACTCCCCGTCCCCACTCCCCGTCCCCACTCCCCGTCCCCACTCCCCGTCCCCTCTCCCCGTCCCCTCTCCCCGTCCCCACTCCCCACTCCATTCCCCACTCCCCACTTCCCGTCCCCACTTCCCGTCCCCACTCCCCGTCCCCACTCACCGTCCCCACTCCCCGTCCCCACTCCCCGTCCCCACTCCCCGTCCCCACTCCCCGTATCCACTCCCCGTATTCACTCCCCGTCCCCACTCCCCGTCCCCACTCCCCGTCCCACTCCCCGTCCCCACTCAATGTAGCCACTGCCCGTCCCCACTGCCCTTCCCGCTCCTTGTTCCCGCTCCTTGTTCCCGCTCCTTGTTCCGCTCCTCGTTCCCGCTCCTCGTTCCTGCTCCTCGTCCCCGCTCACCGTCCCCGATCCCCATCCCCGCCCCCCTTCCCGCTCCCCGTCCCCGCTCCCCGTCACCGCCCCCTTTGGCCGCTCCCCGTCCCCTCTCCCCGTCCCCTCTCCCCTTCTCCTCTCCCCGTCCCCGCTCCCCGTCCCCGCTCCCCGTCCCCGCTCCCCGTCCCCGCTCCCCGTCCCCGCTCCCCGTCCCCACTCCCCGTCGCAACACACCGTCCCCACTCCCCACTCCCCGTCGCCACTCCCCCACTCCTCGTCGCCACTCCCCACTCCCCACTCCCCGTCCCCACTCCCCCGTCCCCACTCCCCCCCACTCCCCGTCCCCACTCCCCACTTCCCGTCCCCACTCCCCACTTCCCGTCCCCACTCCCCACTTCCCGTCCCCACTCCCCACTTCCCGTCCCCACTCTCCGTCCCCACTCTCCGTCCCCACTCTCCGTCCCCACTCCCCGTCCCCACTCCCCGTCCCACTCCCCGTCCCCACTCCCCGTCCCCACTCCCCGTCTCCACCCACCGTCCCCACTCCCCGCCCCAATAACCGTCCCCACTCAGCGCCCCCACTCAGCGCCCCACTCAGCGCCCCCACTCAGCGCCCCCACTGCCCGTCCCCTCTCCCCGTCCCCACTCCCCGTCCCCACTCCCCGTCCCCACTCCCGTCCCACTCCCCGTCCCCACTCCCCGTCCCCACTCCCCGTATCCACTCCCCGTATTCACTCCCCGTACCCACACCCCGTCCCCACTTCCCCGTCCCCACTCCCCGTCCCCACTCAATGTAGCCACTGCCCGTCCCCACTGCCCTTCCCGCTCCTTGTTCCCGCTCCTTGTTCCCGCTCCTTGTTCCCGCTCCTTGTTCCCGCTCCTCGTTCCCGCTCCTCGTTCCTGCTCCTCGTCCCCGCTCACCGTCCCCGATCCCCATCCCCGCACCCCTTCCCCGCTCCCCGTCCCCCGCTCCCCGTCACCGCCCCCTTTGGCCGCTCCCCGTCCCCTCTCCCCGTCCCCTCTCCCCGTCCCCTCTCCCCGTCCCCTCTCCCTTCTCCTCTCCCCGTCCCCGCTCCCCGTCCCCGCTCCCCGTCCCCGCTCCCCGTCCCCGCTCCCCGTCCCCGCTCCCCGTCCCCACTCCCCGTCGCAACACACCGTCCCCACTCCCCACTCCCCCGTCGCCACTCCCCACTCCTCGTCGCCACTCCCCACTCCCCACTCCCCGTCCCCCACTCCCCCGTCCCCACTCCCCACTCCCCGTCCCCACTCCCCACTTCCCGTCCCCACTCCCCACTTCCCGTCCCACTCCCCACTTCCCGTCCCCACTCCCCACTTCCCGTCCCCACTCTCCGTCCCCACTCTCCGTCCCCACTCTCCGTCCCCACTCCCCGTCCCCACTCCCCGTCCCCACTCCCCGTCCCCACTCCCCGTCCCCACTCCCCGTCTCCACCCACCGTCCCCACTCCCCGCCCCAATAACCGTCCCCACTCAGCGCCCCCACTCAGCGCCCCCACTCAGCGCCCCCACTCAGCGCCCCCACTGCCCGTCCCCTCTCCCCGCCCCCACTCCCCGTCCCCACTCCCCGTCCCCACTCCCGTCCCCACTCCCCGTCCCACACTCCCCGTCCCCTCTCCCCGTCCCCTCTCCCCGTCCCCTCTCCCCGTCCCCTCTCCCTTCCCCTCTCCCCTTCCCCTCTCCCCCTCCCCTCTCTCCCCTCCCCTCTCCCCCTCCCCACACACCCTCCCCACACACCCTCCCCACACACCCTCCCCACACACCCTCCCCACACACCCTCCCCACTCACCCTCCCCACTCACCCTCCCCACTCACCCTCCCCACTCACCCTCCCCACTCCCCGTCCCCACTCAATGTAGCCACTGCCCGTCCCCGCTCCCCGTCCCCGTCCCCGCTCCCCGCCCCCGCTCCCCGCCCCCGCTCCCCGTCCCGGCTCCCCGTCCCATGTCCCCGTCCCCTCTCCCCGTCCCCTCTCCCCGTCCCCTCTCCCGTCCCCTCTCCCCGTCCCCACTCCCCGTCCCCACTCCCCGTCCCCACTCCCCGTCCCCACTCCCCGTCCCCTCTCCCCGTCCCCTCTCCCCGTCCCCACTCCCAGTCCCCACTCAGTGTCACCACTCTCCGTCCCCAGTCACCGTCCCCACTCCCCGTCCCCACTCCCCGTCCCCACTCCCCGTCCCCTCTCCCCGTCCCCTCTCCCCGTCCCCACTCCCCGTCCCCACTCCCCGTATCCACTCCCCGTATCCACTCCCCGTATCCACTCCCCGTCCCCACTCCCCGTCCCCACTCCCCGTCCCTACACCCCGTCCCCACTCACCGTCCCCACTCACCGTCCCCTCTCACCGTCCCCTCTCACCGTCCCCTCTCACCGTCCCCACTCACGGTCCCCACCCACCGTCCCCACTCCCCGCCCCCAATAACCGTCCCCACACCCCCGTCCCCACTCACCGTCCCTCTCACCATCCCCTCTCACCATCCCCACTCACGGTCCCCACCCACCGTCCCCACTCCCCGCCCCACTCCCCCGCCCCCACTCCCCGTCCCCACTCCCCGTCCCCACTCCCCGTCCCCACTCCCCGTATCCACTCCCCGTCCCCACTCCCCGTCCCCACTCCCCGTCCCCACTCCCCGTCCCCACTCCCCGTCCCCACTCCCCGTATCCACTCCCCGTCCCCACTCCCCGTCCCCACTCCCCGTCCCCACTCCCCGTCCCCACACACCGTCCCCACACCCCGTCCCCACTCCCCGTCCCCACTCCCCGTCCCCACTCCCCGTCCCCACTCCCCGTATGCACTCCCCGTATGCACTCCCCGCATCCACTCCCCGCCCCCACTCCCCGCCCCCACTCCCCGCCCCCACTCCCGCCCCCACTCCCCGCCCCCACTCCCCGCCCCCACTCCCCGCCCCCACTCACCGTCCCCAACTTCCCCGTCCCCACTCCCCGTCCCCACTCCCCGTCCCCACTCCCCGTCCCCACTCCCCGCCCCCAATAACCGCCCCCTCTAACCGCCCCCACTAACCGCCCCCACTAACCGCCCCCACTAACCGCCCCCACTCCCCGTCGCCACTCCCCGTCGCCACTCCCCGTCGCCACTCCCCGTCGCCACTCACCCTCCCCACTCACCCTCCCCACTCACCCTCCCCACCCCCCGCCCCCACCCCCCGTCCCCACTCCCCACCCCAATAACCGTCCCCACACCCCGCCCCCACTCCCCGCCCCCACTCCCCGTCCCCACTCCCCGTCACCTCTCCCCGTCCCCACTCCCCGTCCCCACTACCCGCTCCCACTCCCAGCCCCCACTCCCCGCACCCACTCCCCGTATGCACTCCCCGTATGCACTCCCCGTATCCACTCCCCATCCCCACTCCCCGTCCCCACTCCCCGTCCCCACTCCCCGTATCCACTCACCGTCCCCACTCCCGTCCCCACTCCCCGTCCCCACTCCCCGTCCCCACTTCCCCGTCCTCACTCCCCGTATGCACTCCCCGTATCCACTCCCCATCCCCACTCCCCGCCCCCACTCCCCGCCCCCACTCCCCGCCCCCACTCCCCGCCCCCACTCCCCGCCCCCACTCCCGCCCCCACTCCCCGCCCCCACTCCCCGCCCCACTCCCCGCCCCACTCACCGTCCCCACTCCCAGTCCCCACTCCCCGTCCCCACTCCCCGTCCCCTCTCCCCGTCCCCTCTCCCCGTCCCCTCTCACCTTCCCCTCTCACCTTCCCCTCTCCCCTTCCCCTCTCCCCCTCCCCTCTCCCCCTCCCCTCTCCCCCTCCCCTCTCCCCCTCCCCTCTCCCCCTCCCCCACACACCCTCCCCACACACCCTCCCCACACACCCTCCCCACACACCCTCCCCACACACCCTCCCCACACACCCTCCCCACACACCCTCCCCACACACCCTCCCCACTCACCCTCCCCACTCACCCTCCCCACTCACCCTCCCCACTCACCCTCCCCACTCACCCTCCCCACTCCCCGTCCCCACTCAATGTAGCCACTGCCCGTCCCGCTCCCCGTCCCCGCTCCCCGCCCCCGCTCCCCGTCCCCGCTCCCCGTCCCGGCTCCCCGTCCCGGCTCCCCGTCCATGTCCCCGTCCACTCTCCCCGTCACTCTCCCCGTCCCCTCTCCCCGTCCCCTCTCCCGTCCCCTCTCCCCGTCCCCACTCCCCGTCCCCACTCCCCGTCCCCACTCCCCGTCCCCACTCCCCGTCCCCTCTCCCCGTCCCCACTCCCCGTCCCCACTCCCCGTCCCCACTCCCCGTCCCACTCAGTGTCCCCACTCAGTGTCCCCACTCTCCGTCCCCACTCTCCGTCCCCACTCTCCGTCCCCACTCCCCGTCCCCACTCCCCGTCCCCACTCCCCGTCCCCACTCCCCGTCCCCACTCCCCGTCCCCACTCCCCGTCCCCACTCCCGTCCCACTCCCCGTATGCACTCCCCGTATCCACTCCCCGTCCCACTCCCCGTCCCCACTCCCCGTCCCCACTCCCCGTCCCCACACCCCGTCCCCACACCCCGTCCCCACTCACCGTCCCCTCTCACCGTCCCCTCTCACCGTCCCCTCTCACCGTCCCCACTCACGGTCCCCACCCACCGTCCCCACTCCCCGCCCCCAATAACCGTCCCCACACCCCGTCCCCACTCACCGTCCCCTCTCACCGTCCCCTCTCACACCCTCTCACCGTCCCCTCTCTCACCGTCCCCTCTCACCGTCCCCACTCACGGTCCCCCACCCACCCGTCCCCACTCCCCGCCCCCAATAACCGTCCCCACACCCCGTCCCCACTCACCGTCCCCTCTCACCGTCCCCTCTCACCGTCCCCTCTCACCGTCCCCACTCACCGTCCCCACCCACCGTCCCCACTCCCCGCCCCCACTCCCCGTCCCCACTCCCCGTCCCCACTCCCCGCCCCCACTCCCCGCCCCCCACTCCCCGTCCCCACTCCCCGTATCCACTCCCCGTCCCCACTCCCCGTCCCCACTCCCCGTCCCCACTCCCCTTCCCCACTCCCCGTCCCCACACACCGTCCCCACTCCCCGTCCCCACTCACCGTCCCCTCTCACCGTCCCCACTCCCCGCCCACTCTCCCCGTCCCCACTCCCCGTATGCACTCCCGGTATGCACTCCCCGTATCCACTCCCCATCCCCACTCCCCGTCCCCACTCCCCGTCCCCACTCCCCGTCCCCACTCCCCGTATCCACTCCCCGTCCCCCACTCCCCGTCCCCACTCCCCGTCCCCACTCCCCGTCCCCACTCCCCGTCCCCCACACACCGTCCCCACACACCGTCCCCCACTCCCCGTCCCCACTCCCCGTCCCCACTCCCCGTCCCCACTCCCCGTATCCACTCCCCGCCCCCCACTCCCCCGCCCCCACTCCCCGCCCCCACTCCCCGCCCCCACTCCCCGCCCTCACTCACCGTCCCCACTCACCGTCCCCACTCCCAGTCACCACTCCCAGTCCCCACTCCCAGTCCCCACTCCCAGTCCCCACTCCCCGTCCCCACTCCCCGCCCCCAATAACCGCCCCCTCTAACCGCCCCCACTAACCGCCCCCACTAACCGCCCCCACTAACCGCCCCCACTCCCCGTCGCCACTCCCCGTCGCCACTCCCCGTCGCCACTCCCCCTCCCCACTCCCCCTCCCCACTCCCCCTCCCCACTCACCCTCCCCACTCACCCTCCCCACCCCCCGCCCCCCACCCCCCCGTCCCCACTCCCCACCCCACTCCCCGTCCCCACTCCCCGCCCCCACTCCCCGCCCCCACTCCCCGTCCCCACTCCCCGTCACCACTCCCCGTCCCCACTCCCCGTCCCCACTCCCCGTCCCCACTACCCGCTCCCACTCCCAGCCCCCACTCCCCGCCCCCACTCCCCGTATGCACTCCCCGTATGCACTCCCCGTATCCACTCCCCATCCCCACTCCCCGTCCCCCACTCCCCGTCCCCACTCCCCGTCCCCACTCCCCGTATCCACTCCCCGTCCCCCACTCCCCGTCCCCACTCCCCGTCCCCACTCCCCGTCCCCAAACCCCGTCCCCACACACCGTCCCCACTCCCCGTCCCCACTCCCCGTCCCCACTCCCCGTCCCCACTCCCCGTCCCCACTCCCCGTCCTCACTCCCCGTATGCACTCCCCGTATCCACTCCCCGCCCCCACTCCCCGCCCCCACTCCCCGCCCCCACTCCCCACCCCCCACTCACCGCCCCCACTCACCGTCCCCACTCCCAGTCCCCACTCCCAGTCCCCACTCCCCGTCCCCACTCCCCGTCCCCACTCCCCGTCCCCACTCCCCGCCCCCAATAACCGCCCCCTCTAACCGCCCCCTCTAACCGCCCCCTCTAACCGCCCCCACTAACCGCCCCCACTAACCGCCCCCACTCCCCGTCGCCACTCCCCCGTCGCCACTCCCCGTCGCCACTTCCCCCTC
The DNA here is from genome assembly GCF_036365525.1 of Heterodontus francisci. Classification (NCBI taxonomy): domain Eukaryota; kingdom Metazoa; phylum Chordata; class Chondrichthyes; order Heterodontiformes; family Heterodontidae; genus Heterodontus; species Heterodontus francisci. Next base: position 98,134 of record NW_027140799.1, read on the forward strand.
CCCACTCACCCTCCCCACTCACCCTCCCCACCCCCCGCCCCCACCCCCCGTCCCCACTCCCCACCCCAATAACCGTCCCCACTCCCCGCCCCCACTCCCCGCCCCCACTCCCCGTCCCCACTCCCCGTCCCCACTCCCCGTCACCTCTCCCCCGTCCCCACTCCCCGTCACCGCCCACTCCCCGCCCCCACTCCCCGCCCCCACTCCCCGCCCCCACTCCCCGTCCCCACTCCCCGCCCCCACACCCGTCCCCACACCCCGTCCCCACACCCCGTCCCCACACCCCGTCCCCACACCCCGTCCCCACACCCCGTCCCCACTCACCGTCCCCACTCACCGTCCCCACTCACCGTCCCCACTCACCGTCCCCACTCACCTTCCCCACTCTCCGTCCCCACTCTCCGTCCCCACTCTCCGTCCCCACTCTCCGTCCCCACTCTCCGTCCCCACTCCCCGTCCCCACGCCCCGTCCCCACGCCCCGTCCCCACGCCCCGTCCCCACGCCCCGTCCCCACGCCCCGTCCCCACTCGCTGTCCCCACTCGCTGTCCCCACTCCCCGTCCCCTCTCCCCGTCCCCTCTCCTTCTCCCCACTCACCCTCCCCACTCACCGTCCCCACTCACCCTCCCCACTCACCCTCCCCCACCCCCCCGCCCGCACCCCCCGCCCCCACCCCCCGTCCCCACTCCCCACCCCCAATAACCGTCCCCACTCCCCGCCCCCACTAACCGTTCCCACTAACGGTCCCCACACCCCGTCCCCACCCGCAGTCCCCACTCCCCGCCCCCAATAACCGTCCCCGCTCCCCGTCCCCACTCCCCGTCCCCACCCCCCGTCCCCACCCCCCGTCCCCACACCCCGTCCCCAACCCCCGCCCGCACCCCCCGCCCCCACCCCCAGTCCCCACCCACCGGCCCCACCCACCGCACCCACTCCCCGCACCCAATCCCCGCTCCCAATCCCCGCCCCCACTCCCAGCACCCACTCCCAGCCCCCACTCCCAGCCCCCACTAACCGCCCCCACTAACCGCCCCCACTAACCGCCCCCACTAACCGCCCCCCACTCCCCGTCCACACTCCCCTTCCCCACCCACCGTCCCACCCACCGCCCCAATCCCCCGTCCCCATCCCCCGTCCCCATCCCCCGTCCCCATCCCCCGTCCACACTCCCCTTCCCCACCCACCGTCCCCACCCACCGCCCCCATCCCCCGTCCCCACTCCCCGTCCCCACTCCCCGTCCCCACCCACCGTCCCCACTCCCCGCCCCCTATAACCGTCCCCACTCCCCGTCCCCACTCCCCATCCCCACCCCCCGTCCCCACCCCCCACCCCCCACCCCCACCAACCGCCCCCACCAACCGCCCCCACCAACCGCCCCCACTAACCTTCCCCACTCCCGTCCCCACTTCCCCGTCCCCACTCACCGTCCACACTCCATACTCCCCCACTCCGCACCCCCACCCCCGCCCGCACCCCCCGTCCCCACCCACCGTCCCCACTCCCCGCCCCCACTCCCCGCCCCCACTCCCCGCCCCCACTCCCCGCCCCCACTCCCCGCCCCCACTCCCCGCCCCCACTCCCCGCCCCCACTCCCTGCCCCCACTCCCTGCCCCCACACCCCGCCCCCACACCCCGCCCCCCCACACCCCGCCCCCACACCCCGCCCCCACACCCCGCCCCCCACTCCCCGTCCCCACTCCCCGTCCCCACTCCCCGTCCCCACTCCCCGTCCCCACTCCCCGCCCCCCACTCCCCGCCCCCACTCCCCGCCCCACTCCCCGCCCCCCACTCCCCGCCCCCACTCCCCGTCCCCACTCCCCGTCCCCACTCCCCGCCCCCACTAACCGCCCCCACTAACCGCCCCCAATAACCGTCCCCACTCCCCGTCCCCACTCCCCGTCCCCACTCCCCGTCCCCACTCCCCGCCCCCACTCCCCGTCCCCACTCCCCGCCCCCACTAACCGCCCCCACTAACCGCCCCCACTAACCGCCCCCACTAACCGCCACCACTAACCGCCCCCCACTCACAGCCCCCACTCATTGCCCCCACTCATTGCCCCCACTCATTGCCCCCACTCACCGTCCCCACTGACCGCCCCCACTCCCCGTCCCCAATAACCGTCGCCACTCCCCGTCGCCACTCCCCGTCGCCACTCCCCGTCGCCACTCCCGTCCCCACTCCCCGCCGCCACTCCCCGCCGCCACTCCCGCCGCCACTCCCCCGCCGCCACTCCCCGCCGCCACTCCCCGCCGCCACTCCCCGTCCCCACTCCCCGTCCCCACTCCCCGTCCCCACTCCCCGTCCTCACTCCCCGTCCCCACTCCCCGTCCCCACTCCCCGTCCCCACTCCCCGTCCCCACTCCCCCTCCCCTCTCCCCCTCCCCACTCACCCTCCCCACTCACCCTCCCCACTCACCCTCCCCACCCCCCGCCCCCACCCCCCGTCCGCACCCGCCGTCCCTACCACCCGTCCCCACTCCCCACCCCCAATAACCGTCCCCACTCCCCGCCCCCACTAACCGTTCCCACTCCCCGTCCCCACTCCCCGTCCCCACTCCCCGTCCCCACTCCCCGTCCCCACTCCCCGTCCCCTCTCCCCGTCCCCTCTCCCCGTCCCCTCTCCCCGTCCCCTCACCCCGTCCCCTCACCCCGTCCCCACTCCCCGTCACCTCTCCCCGTCACCTCTCCCCGTCACCTCTCCCCGTCACCCTCTCCCCGTCCCCACTCCCCGCCCCCACTCCCCGCCCCCACTCCCCGCCCCCACTCCCCGCCCCCACTAACCGTTCCCACTAACGGTCCCCCACACCCCGTCCCCACACCCCGTCCCCACCCTCCGTCCGCACCCGCCGTCCCCACTCCCCGCCCCCAATAACCGTCCCCACTCCCCGTCCCCACTCCCCGTCCCCACTCCCCGTCCCCCACCCCCCGCCCGCACCACCCGCCCCCACCCCCGTCCCCACACCCTGTCCCCACACCCCGTCCCCACCCTCCGTCCGCACCCGCCGTCCCCACTCCCCGCCCCCAATAACCGTCCCCACTCCCCGTCCCCACTCCCCGTCCCCTCTCCCCGTCCCCTCACCCCGTCCCCACTCCCCGTCACCTCTCCCCGTCACCTCTCCCCGTCACCTCTCCCCGTCACCTCTCCCCGTCCCCACTCCCCGTCCCCACTCCCCGCCCCCACTCCCCGCCCCCACTCCCGCCCCCACTCCCCGCCCCCACTAACCGTTCCCACTAACGGTCCCCACACCCCGTCCCCACACCCCGTCCCCACCCTCCGTCCGCACCCGCCGTCCCCACTCCCCGCCCCCAATAACCGTCCCCACTCCCCGTCCCCACTCCCGTCCCCACTCCCCGTCCCCACTCCCCGTCCCCACCCCCCGCCCGCACCACCCGCCCCCACCCCCCGTCCCCACTCCCCGTCCCCACTCCCCGTCCCCACACCCCGTCCCCACTCCCCGTATCCACTCCCCGTATCCACTCCCCGTCCCCACACCCCCGTCCCCACTCCCCGTCCCCACTCCCCGTCCCCACTCCCCGTCCCCACTCCCCGTCCCCACTCCCCGTCCCCACACCCCGTCCCCACTCCCCGTATCCACTCCCCGTATCCACTCCCCGTCCCCACACCCCGTCCCCACTCCCCGTCCCCACTCCCCGTCCCCACTCCCCACTCCCCGTCCCCACTCCCCGTCCCCACTCCCCGTCCCCACTAACCGCCCCCACTAACCGCCCCCACTAACTGCCCCCACTAACTGCCCCCACTAACCGCCCCCACTAAGCGCCCCCACTCCCCGTCGCCACTCCCCCGTCGCCACTCCCCGTCGCCACTCCCCGTCCCCACACCCCGTCGCCACTCCCCGTCGCCACTCCCCGTCGCCACTCCCCCTCCCCACTCCCCGTCCCCACTCCCCGTCCCCACTCCCCGTCCCCACTCCCCGTCCCCACTCACCCTCCCCACTCACCGTCCCCTCTCCCCGTCCCCACTCCCCGTCCCCTCTCCCCGTCCCCACTCACCCTCCCCACTCACCCTCCCCACTCACCCTCCCCACTCACCCTCCCCACTCACCCTCCCCACTCACCCTCCCCACTCACCCTCACCACCCCACCGCCCGCACCCCCCGTCCCCACCACCTGTCCCCACTCCCCACCCCCAATAACCGTCCCCACTCCCCGCCCCCACTAACCGTCCCCACTAACGGTCCCCACTCCCCGTCCCCACTAACGGTCCCCACTCCCCGTCCCCACTCCCCGTCCCCTCTCCCCGTCCCCTCTCCCCGTCCCCTCTCCCCGTCCCCACTCCCCGTCACCTCTCCCCGTCACCTCTCCCCGTCACCTCTCCCCGTCCCCGCTCCCCGCCCCCACTCCCCGCCCCCACTCCCCGCCCCCCACTCCCCCGCCCCCACTCCCCGCCCCCACTCCCCACCCCCACTCCCCGTTCCCACTAACGGTCCCCACACCCCGTCCCCACACCCCGTCCCCACCCCCCGTCCCCACCCCCCGTCCCCACCCGCCGTCCCCACTCCCCGCCCCCAATAACCGCCCCCACTAACCATCCCCACTAACCGTCCCCACTCCCCGTCCCCACCCCCCGCCCGCACCCCCCGCCCGCACCCCCCGCCCGCACCCCCCGTCCCCACCCCCCGTCCCCACCCCCCGTCCCCACCCCCCGTCCCCACCCCCCGTCCCCACCCCCCGTCCCCACCCCCCGTCCCCACTCCCCGTCCCCACTCCCCGTCCCCACTCACCGTCCCCACTCCCCGTCCTCACTCAATGTAGCCACTGCCCGTCCCCACTGCCCGTCCCCACTGCCCGTCCCCGCTCCTCGTTCCCGCTCCTCGTTCCCGCTCCTCGTTCCCGCTCCTCGTCCCCGCTCACCGTCCCCGATCCCCATCCCCGCACCCCGTCCCCGCTCCCCGTCGCCGCCCCCTTTGGCCACTCCCCGTCCCCTCTCCCCGTCCCCTCTCCCCGTCCCCTCTCCCCGTCCCCTCTCCCCGTCCCCTCTCCCCGTCCCCGCTCCCCGTCCCCGCTCCCCGTCCCCGCTCCACGTCCCCGCTCAATGTAGCCACTCCCCGTCCCCACTCCCCGTCGCAACACACCGTCCCCACTCCCCACTCCCCGTCGCCACTCCCCACTCCCCACTCCCCGTCGCCACTCCCCACTCCCCACTCCCCACTCCCCGTCCCCACTCCCCACTCCCCACTCCCCGTCCCCACTCCCCGTCCCCACTCCCCACTTCCCGTCCCCACTTCCCGTCCCCACTCTCCGTCCCCACTCTCCGTCCCCACTCCCCGTCCCCACTCTCCGTCCCCACTCTCCGTCCCCACTCTCCGTCCCCACTCCCCGTCCCCACTCCCCGTCCCCACTCCCCGTCCCCACTCCCCGTCCCCACTCCCCGTCCCCACTCCCCGTCCCCTCTCCCCGTCCCCACTCCCCGTCCCCACTCCCCGTCCCCACTCCCCGTCCCCACTCCCCGCCCCCACCCCCCGTCTCCACCCACCGTCCCCACTCCCCGCCCCCAATAACCGTCCCCACTCAGCGCCCCCACTCAGCGCCCCCACTGCCCGTCCCCACTCCCCGCCCCCACTAACCGCCCCCACTCCCCGCCCCCACTCCCCGTCCCCACTCCCCGTCCCCACTCCCCGTCCCCACTCCCCGTCCCCTCTCCCCCTCCCCACTCACCCTCCCCACTCACCCTCCCCACTCACCCTCCCCACTCACCCTCCCCACCCCCCGCCCGCACCCCCCGTCCCACCACCCGTCCCCACTCCCCACCCCCAATAACCGTCCCCACTCCCCGCCTCCACTAACCGTTCCCACTAACGGTCCCCACTCCCCGTCCCCACTAACGGTCCCCACTCCCCGTCCCCACTCCCCGTCCCCTCTCCCCGTCCCCTCTCCCCGTCCCCTCTCCCCGTCCCCACTCCCCGTCACCTCTCCCCGTCCCCACACCCCGACCCCACTCCCCGCCCCCACTCCCCGCCCCCACTCCCCGCCCCCACTAACCGTTCCCACTAACGGTCCCCACACCCCGTCCCCACACCCCGTCCCCACACCCCGTCCCCACACCCCCGTCCCCACTCCCCGCCCCCACTCCCCCGCCCCCAATAACCGTCCCCACTAACCGTCCCCACTAACCGTCCGCACTAACCGTCCCCACCCCCCGTCCCCACCCACCGTCCCCACTCCCCGTCCCCACTCCCCGTCCCCACTCCCCGTATCCACTCCCCGTATCCACTCCCCGTCCCCACTCCCCGTATCCACTCCCCGTCCCCACTCCCCGTCCCCACTCCCCGTCCCCACTCCCCGCCCCCACTCCCCGCCCCCACTCCCCCGCCCCCACTCCCGCCCCCACTCCCCGCCCCCACTAACCGCCCCCACTAACCGCCCCCACTAACCGCCCCCACTAACCGCCCCCACTAACCGCCCCCACTAACCGCCCCCACTAACCGCCGCCACTCCCCGTCGCCACTCCCCGTCGCCACTCCCCGTCGCCACTCCCCATCGCCACTCCCCGTCGCCACTCCCCGTCCCCACTCCCCGTCCCCTCTCCCCGTCCCCTCTCCCCGTCCCCTCTCCCCCCTCCCCCACTCACCCTCCCCACTCACCCTCCCCACTCACCCTCCCCACCCCCCGCCCCCACTCCCCGCCCCCACTAACCGTTCCCACTAACGGTCCCCACACCCCGTCCCCACACCCCGTCCCCACACCCCGTCCCCACACCCCGTCCCCACACCCCGCCCCCACTACCCGCCCCCACTCCCCGCCCCCAATAACCGTCCCCACTAACCGTCCCCACTAACCGTCCGCACTAACCGTCCCCACCCCCCGTCCCCACCCACCGTCCCCACTCCCCGTCCCCACTCCCCGTCCCCACTCCCCGTCCCCACTCCCCGTCCCCACTCCCCGTCCCCACTCCCCGTATCCACTCCCCGTCCCCACTCCCCGTCCCCACTCCCCGCCCCCACTCCCCGCCCCCACTCCCCGCCCCCACTCCCCGCCCCCACTCCCCGCCCCCACTAACCGCCCCCACTAACCGCCCCCACTAACCGCCCCCACTAACCGCCCCCACTAAGCGCCGCCACTCCCCGTCGCCACTCCCCGTCCCCACTCCCCGTCGCCACTCCCCGTCGCCACTCCCCGTCCCCACTCCCCGTCCCCTCTCCCCGTCCCCTCTCCCCGTCCCCTCTCCCCGTCCCCTCTCCCCCTCCCCACTCACCCTCCCCACTCACCCTCCCCACTCACCCTCCCCACTCACCCTCCCCACTCACCCTCCCCACTCACCCTCCCCACTCACCCTCCCCACCCCCCGTCCCCACTCCCCACCCCCAATAACCGTCCCCATTCCCCGCCCCCACTAACCGTTCCCACTAACGGTCCCCACTCCCCGTCCCCACTCCCCGTCCCCACTCCCCGTCCCCACTCCCCGTCACCTCTCCCCGCCCCCACTCCCCGCCCCCACTCCCCGCCCCCATGATCCGTCCCCACACCCCGTCCCCACACCCCGTCCCCACCCCCCGTCCCCACCCCCCGTCCCCACCCGCCGTCCCCACTCCCCGCCCCCAATAACCGCCCCCAATAACCGTCCCCACTCCCCGTCCCCACTCCCCGTCCCCACTCCCCGTCCCCATTCCCCGTCCCCACCCCCCGCCCGCACCCCCCGTCCCCACCCCCCGTCCCCACCCCCCGTCCCCACTCCCCGTCCCCACTCCCCATCCCCACTCCCCGTATCCACTCCCCGTCAGCACTCCCCGTATCCACTCCCCGTCAGCACTCCCCGTCAGCACTCCCCGTCAGCACTCCCCGTCCCCACTCCCCGTCCCCACTCCCGGTCCCCACTCCCGGTCCCCACTCCCGGTCCCCACTCCCCGTATCCACTCCCCGGATCCACTCCCCGTATTAACTCCCAGTCCCCACTCCCCGTCCCCACTCACCCTCCCCCACTCACCCTCCCCACTCACCCTCCCCACTCCCCGTCCCCACTCCCCGTCCCCACTCCCCGTCCCCTCTCCCCGTCCCCTCTCCCCGTCCCCTCTCCCCGTCCCCTCTCCCCGTCCCCTCTCCCCGTCCCCTCTCCCCGTCCCCACTCACCCTCCCCACTCACCCTCCCCACTCACCCTCCCCACTCACCCGCCCGCACCCCCCGCCCGCACCCCCCGCCCCCACCCCCCGCCCCCACCCCCCGTCCCCACCCCCCGTCCCCACTCCCCACCCCCAATAACCGTCCCCACTCCCCGCCCCCACTAACCGTTCCCACTAACGGTCCCCACTCCCCGTCCCCACTCCCCGTCCCCACTCCCCGTCCCCACTCCCCGTCACCTCTCCCCGCCCCCACTCCCCGCCCCCACTATCCGTTCCCACTAACGGTCCCCACCCCCCGTCCCCACCCGCCGTCCCCACCCGCCGTCCCCACCCGCCGTCCCCACTCCCCGCCCCCAATAACCGCCCCAATAACCGTCCCCACTAACCGTCCCCACTAACCGTCCCCCACTCCCCGTCCCCACTCCCCGTCCCCATTCCCCGTCCCCACCCCCCGCCCGCACCCCCCGCCCGCACCCCCCCGTCCCCACCCCCCCGTCCCCACCCCCCCGTCCCCACCCCCCCGTCCCCACCCCCCCGTCCCCACCCCCCGTCCCCGTCCCCACTCCCCGTCCCCACTCCCCGTCCCCACTCCCCGTCCCCACTCCCCGTATCCACTCCCCGTCAGCACTCCCCGTCCCCACTCCCGGTCCCCACTCCCGGTCCCCACTCCCGGTCCCCTCTCCCCGTATCCACTCCCCGTATTCACTCCCCGTCCCCACTCCCCGTCCCCACTCACCGTCCCCACTCACCGTCCCCACTCCCCGTCCCCACTCCCCGTCCCCACTCCCCGTATCCACTCCCCGTATCCACTCCCCGTATCCACTCCCCGTCCCCACTCCCCGTCCCCACGCCCCGTCCCCACTCCCCGTCCCCACTCCCCGTCCCCACTCCCCGTCCCCACTCCCCGTCCCCACTCACCGTCCCCACTCCCCGTCCCCACTCCCCGTCCTCACTCAATGTAGCCACTGCCCGTCCCCACTGCCCGTCCCCACTGCCCGTCCCCACTGCCCGTCCCCACTCCTCGTTCCCGCTCCCCGTCCCCTCTCCCCGTCCCCACTCCCCGTCACCTCTCCCCATCACCTCTCCCCGCCCCCACTCCCCGCCCCCACTCCCCGCCCCCACTTCCCGCCCCCATGATCCGTTCCCACACCCCGTCCCCACACCCCGTCCCCACCCCCCGTCCCCACCCCCCGTCCCCACCCCCCCGTCCCCACCCGCCGTCCCCACCCGCCGCCCCCACTCCCCGCCCCCACTCCCCGCCCCCACTCCCCGCCCCCACTCCCCGCCCCCAATAACCGCCCCCAATAACCGTCCCCACTCCCCGTCCCCACTCCCCGTCCCCACTCCCCGTCCCCCCTCCCCGTCCCCCCTCCCCGTCCCCACTCCCCGTCCCCACTCCCCGTCCCCACTCACCGTCCCCACTCACCGTCCCCACTCACGGTCCCCACTCACGGTCCCCACTCCCCGTCCTCACTCAATGTAGCCACTGCCCGTCCCCACTGCCCGTCCCCACTGCCCGTCCCCACTGCCCGTCCCCACTCCTCGTTCCCGCTCCTCGTCCCCGCTCACCGTCCCCGATCCCCGTCCCCACTCCCCCCCCTCCGTCCCGCTCCTCGTCCCGCTCACCGTCCCCGATCCCCATCCCCGCACCCCTACCCCGCTCCCCGTCCCCGCTCCCCGTCGCCGCCCCCTTTGGCCACTCCCCGTCCCCTCTCCCCGTCCCCTCTCCCCATCCCCTCTCCCCGTCCCCGCTCCCCGTCCCCGCTCCACGTCCCCGCTCCACGTCCCCGCTCACCGTCCCCACTCCCCGTCGCAACACACCGTCCCCACTCCCCACTCCCCGTCGCCACTCCCCACTCCCCACTCCCCGTCGCAACACACCGTCCCCACTCCCCACTCCCCGTCGCCACTCCCCACTCCCCACTCCCCGTCCCCACTCCCCACTCCCCACTCCCCGTCCCCACTCCCCACTCCCCACTCCCCGTCCCCACTCCCCACTCCCCACTCCCCGTCCCCACTCCCCACTTCCCGTCCCCACTCTCCGTCCCCACTCCCCGTCCCCACTCTCAGTCCCCACTCCCCGTCCACACTCCCCGTCCCCACTCCCCGTCCCCTCTCCCCGTCCCCTCTCCCCGTCCCCTCTCCCCGTCCCCACTCCCCGTCCCCACTCCCCGTCCCCACTCCCCATCCCCACTCCCCGCCCCCACTCCCCGCCCCCACTCCCCGCCCCCACCCCCCCGTCTCCACCTACTGTCCCCACTCCCCGCCCCCAATAACCGTCCCCACTCAGCGCCCCCACTCAGCGCCCCCACTGCCCGTCCCCACTCCCCGCCCCCACTAACCGTCCCCACTCCCCGCCCCCACTCCCCGCCCCCACTCCCCGCCCCCACTCCCCGCCCCCACTCCCCGCCCCCACTCCCCGCCCCCACTCCCCGCCCCCACTCCCCGTCCTCTCTCCCCGTCCTCTCTCCCCCTCCCCACTCACCCTCCCCACTCACCCTCCCCACTCACCCTCCCCACTCACCCTCCCCACTCACCCTCCCCACCCCCTGCCCCCACCCCCCGCCCGCACCCCCCGTCCCCACCACCCGTCCCCACTCCCCACCCCCAATAACCGTCCCCACTCCCCGCCCCCACTAACCGTTCCCACTAATGGTCCCCACTCCCCGTCCCCACTAACGGTCCCCACTCCCCGTCCCCACTCCCCGTCCCCACTCCCCGTCCCCACTCCCCGTCCCCACTCCCCGTCCCCTCTCCCCGTCCCCTCTCCCCGTCCCCTCTCCCCGTCCCCTCTCCCCGTCCCCTCTCCCCGTCCCCACACCCCGTCCCCACCATCCGTCCCCACCATCCGTCCCCACCATCCGTCCCCACCATCCGTCCCCACACCCCGTCCCCACACCCCGTCCCCACTCCCCGTATCCACTCCCCGTATCCACTCCCCGTCCCCACACCCCGTCCCCACTCCCCGTCCCCACTCCCCGTCCCCACTCCCCGTCCCCACTCCCCGTCCCCACTCCCCGCCCCCACTAACCGCCCCCACTATCCGCCCCCACTAACTGCCCCCACTAACCGCCCCCACTAACCGCCCCCACTAAGCGCCCCCACTAAGCGCCCCCACTCCCCGTCGCCACTCCCCGTCGCCACTCCCCGTCGCCACTCCCCGTCGCCACTCCCCGTCCCCACTCCCCGTCGCCACTCCCCGTCCCCACTCCCCGTCGCCACTCCCCGTCCCCACTCCCCGTCCCCACTCCCCGTCCCCACTCCCCGTCCCCACTCCCCGTCCCCACTCCCCGTCCCCACTCACCCTCCCCACTCACCGTCCCCTCTCCCCGTCCCCACTCCCCGTCCCCTCTCCCCGTCCCCACTCACCCTCCCCACTCACCCTCCCCACTCACCCTCCCCACTCACCCTCCCCACTCACCCTCCCCACTCACCCTCACCACCCCACCGCCCGCACCCCCCGTCCCCACCACCTGTCCCCACTCCCCACCCCCAATAACCGTCCCCACTCCCCGCCCCCACTAACCGTCCCCACTAACGGTCCCCACTCCCCGTCCCCTCTAACGGTCCCCACTCCCCGTCCCCACTCCCCGTCCCCGCTCCCCGTCCCCGCTCCACGTCCCCGCTCCACGTCCCCGCTCACCGTCCCCACTCCCCGTCGCAACACACCGTCCCCACTCCCCACTCCCCGTCGCCACTCCCCACTCCCCACTCCCCATCGCAACACACCGTCCCCACTCCCCACTCCCCGTCGCCACTCCCCACTCCCCACTCCCCGTCGCCACTCCCCACTCCCCACTCCCCGTCCCCACTCCCCACTCCCCACTCCCCGTCCCCACTCCCCACTTCCCGTCCCCACTCTCCGTCCCCACTCTCCGTCCCCACTCTCCGTCCCCACTCTCCGTCCCCACTCTCCGTCCCCACTCCCCGTCCCCACTCTCAGTCCCCACTCCCCGTCCACACTCCCCGTCCCCACTCCCCGTCCCCTCTCCACGTCCCCACTCCCCGTCCCCACTCCCCGTCCCCACTCCCCGTCCCCACTCCCCGCCCCCACTCCCCGCCCCCACTCCCCGCCCCCACTCCCCGCCCCCACTAACCGTCCCCACTCCCCGCCCCCACTCCCCGCCCCCACTCCCCGCCCCCACTCCCCGCCCCCACTCCCCGCCCCCACTCCCCGTCTCCACCTACCGTCCCCACTCCCCGCCCCCAATAACCGTCCCCACTCAGCGCCCCCACTCAGCGCCCCCACTGCCCGTCCCCACTCCCCGTCCCCACTCCCCGTCCCCACTCCCCGTCCCCACTCCCCGCCCCCACTCCCCGCCCCCACTCCCCGCCCCCACTCCCCGCCCCCCACTCCCCGCCCCCACTCCCCGTCCCCTTTCCCCGTCCCCACTCCCCGTCGCCACTCCCCGTCCCCACTCCCCGTCCTCTCTCCCCGTCCTCTCTCCCCCTCCCCACTCACCCTCCCCACTCACCCTCCCCACTCACCCTCCCCACTCACCCTCCCCACCCCCTGCCCCCACCCCCCGCCCGCACCCCCCGTCCCCACCACCCGTCCCCACTCCCCACCCCCAATAACCGTCCCCACTCCCCGCCCCCACTAACCGTTCCCACTAATGGTCCCCACACCCCGTCCCCACCATCCGTCCGCACCCGCCGACCCCACTCCCCGCCCCCAATAACCGTCCCCACTAACCGTCCCCACTCCCCGTCCCCACTCCCCGTCCCCACTCCCCGTCCCCACCCCCCGTCCCCACCCACTGTCCCCACCCACCGTCCCCACTCCCCGTCCCCACTCCCCGTCCCCACTCCCCGTATCCACTCCCTGTCAGCACTCCCCATCCCCACTCCCCGTCCCCACTCCCCGCCCCCACTCCCCGCCCTCACTAAGCGCCCCCACTCCCCGTCGCCACTCCCCGTCGCCACTCCCCGTCGCCACTCCCCGTCCCCACTCCCCGTCGCCACTCCCCGTCGCCACTCCCCGTCGCCACTCCCCGTCGCCACTCCCCGTCCCCACTCCCCGTCCCCACTCCCCGTCGCCACTCCCCGTCCCCACTCCCCGTCCCCACTCCCCGTCCCCACTCCCCGTCCCCACTCCCCGTCCCCTCTCCCCGTCCCCTCTCCCCGTCCCCTCTCCCCGTCCCCTCTCCCCGTCCCCTCTCCCCGTCCCCTCTCCCCGTCCCCTCTCCCCGTCCCCACTCACCCTCCCCACTCACCCTCCCCACTCACCCTCCCCACTCACCCTCCCCACTCACCCTCCCCACTCACCCTCCCCACCCCCCGTCCCCACCCCCCGTCCCCACCCCCCGTCCCCACCCCCCGTCCCCACCCCCCGTTCCCACCCCCCGTTCCCACCCCCCGTCCCCACCCCCCGTCCCCAATAACCGTCCCCACTCCCCGCCCCCACTAACCGTTCCCACTAACGGTCCCCACTCCCCGTCCCCACTAACGGTCCCCACTCCCCGTCCCCACTCCCCGTCCCCTCTCCCCGTCCCCACTCCCCGTCCCCACTCCCCGTCCCCACTCCCCGTCACCTCTCCCCGCCCCCACTCCCCGCCCCCACTCCCCGCCCCCACTCCCCGCCCCCACTCCCCGCCCCCACTCCCCGCCCCCACGATCCGTTCCCACTAACGGTCCCCACACCCCGTCCCCACCCGCCGTCCCCACTCCCCGCCCCCACTCCCCACCCCCAATAACCGCCCCCAATAACCGCCCCCAATAACCGCCCCCAATAACCGCCCCCAATAACCGTCCCCACTAACCGTCCCCACTAACCGTCCCCACTCCCCGTCCCCACTCCCCGTCCCCACTCCCCGTCCCCATTACCCGTCCCCACCCCCCGCCCGCACCCCCCGTCCCCACCCCCCGTCCCCACCCCCCGTCCCCACTCCCCGTCCCCACTCCCCGTCCCCACTCCCCGTCCCCACTCCCCGTCCCCACTCCCCGTATCCACTCCCCGTATCCACTCCCCGTCAGCACTTCCCGTCAGCACTCCCCGTCCCCACTCCCGGTCCCCACTCCCGGTCCCCACTCCCCGTATCCACGCCCCGTATCCACTCCCCGTATTAACTACCCGTCCCCACGCCCCGTCCCCACTCACCCTCCCCACTCACCGTCCCCTCTCCCCGTCCCCTCTCCCCGTCCCCTCTCCCCGTCCCCTCTCCCCGTCCCCTCTCCCCGTCCCCACTCACCCTCCCCACTCACCCTCCCCACTCACCCTCCCCACCCCCCGCCCGCACCCCCCGCCCCCATCCCCACCCCCAATAACCGTCCCCACTCCCCGCCCCCACTAACCGTTCCCACTAACGGTCCCCACTCCCCGTCCCCACTCCCCGTCCCCACTCCCCGTCCCCACTCCCCGTCCCCACTCCCCGTCCCCACTAACGGTCCCCACTCCCCGTCCCCACTCCCCGTCCCCACTCCCCGTCCCCACTCCCCGTCCCCACTCCCCGTCCCCTCTCCCCGTCACCTCTCCCCGCCCCGACTCCCCGCCCCCGCCCCCACTCCCCGCCCCCACTATCCGTTCCCACTAACGGTCCCCACTCCCCGTCCCCACCCGCCGTCCCCACTCCCCGCCCCAATAACCGCCCCCACTAACCGTCCCCACTAACCGTCCCCACTAACCGTCCCCACTCCCCGTCCCCACTCCCCGTCCCCACTCCCGTCCCCATTCCCCGTCAGCACTCCCCGTCCCCACTCCCCGTCCCCACTCCCCGTCCCCACTCCCGGTCCCCACTCCCGGTCCCCACTCCCGGTCCCCACTCCCGGTCCCCACTCCCAGTCCCCACTCCCCGTATCCACTCCCCGTATCCACTCCCCGTATTCACTCCCCGTATTCACTCCCCGTCCCCACTCCCCGTCCCCACTGCCCGTCCCCACTGCCCGTCCCCACTCCTCGTTCCCGCTCCTCGTCCCCAGCTCACCGTCCCCGATCCCCATCCCCGCACCCTTCCCCGCTCCCCGTCCCGCTCCCCGTCGCCGCCCCTTTGGCCACTCCCCGTCGCCGCTCCCCGTCCCCTCTCCCCGTCCCCTCTCCCCGTCCCCTCTCCCCGTCCCCGCTCCCCGTCCCCGCTCAATGTAGCCACTCCCCGTCCCCACTCCCCGTCCCCACTCCCCGTCGCAACACACCGTCCCCACTCCCCACTCCCCGTCGCCACTCCCCACTCACCCTCCCCACTCACCCTCCCCACTCACCCTCCCCACTCACCGTCCCCTCTCCCCTTCCCCTCTCCCCATCCCCTCTCCCCGTCCCCTCTCCCCGTCCCCTCTCCCCGTCCCCTCTCCCGTCCCCACTCACCCTCCCCACTCACCCTCCCCACTCACCCTCCCCACTCACCCTCCCCACTCACCCGCCCGCACCCCCCGCCCGCACCCCCCGTCCCCACCCCCCGTCCCACCCCCCGTCCCCACTCCCCACCCCCAATAACCGTCCCCACTCCCGCCCCCACTAACGGTCCCCACTCCCTGTCCCCACTCCCTGTCCCCACTAACGGTCCCCACTCCCCGTCCCCACTCCCCGTCCCCACTCCCCGTCCCCTCTCCCCGTCCCCACTCCCCGTCACCTCTCCCCGTCACCTCTCCCGCCCCCACTCCCCGCCCCCACTCCCCGCCCCCACTCCCCGCCCCCACTATCCGTTCCCACTAACGGTCCCCACCCCCCGTCCCCACCCGCCGTCCCCACCCGCCGTCCCCACCCGCCGTCCCCACCCGCCGTCCCCACCCCGCCGTCCCCACTCCCCGTCCCCACTCCCCGCCCCCAATAACCGTCCCCACTAACCGTCCCCACTAACCGTCCCCCACTAACCGTCCCCCACTAACCGTCCCCCACTCCCCGTCCCACTCCCCATCCCATTCCCCGTCCCCACCCCCCGCCCGCACCCCCGCCCGCACCCCCCGCCCGCAACCCCCTGTCCCCACCCCCCGTCCCCGTCCCCACTCCCCGTCCCCACTCCCCGTCCCCAATCCCGTCCCCACTCCCCGTCCCCACTCCCCGTCCCCACTCCCCGTATCCACTCCCCGTATCCACTCCCCGTATCCACTCCCCGTCAGCACTCCCCGTCCCCACTCCCGGTCCCCACTCCCGGTCCCCACTCCCGGTCCCCACTCCCGGTCCCCTCTCCCCGTATCCACTCCCCGTATCCACTCCCCGTCCCCACTCCCCGTCCCCACTCCCGTCCCCACTCACCGTCCCCACTCACCGTCCCCACTCACCGTCCCCACTCCCCGTCCCCACTCCCCGTATCCACTCCCGTCAGCACTCCCCGTCCCCACTCCCCGTCCCCACTCCCCGTCCCCACTCCCCGTCCCCACTCCCCGTATCCACTCCCCGTATCCACTCCCCGTATCCACTCCCGTCCCCACTCCCCGTCCCCACTCCCCGTCCCCACTCCCCGTCCCCACTCCTCGTCCCCACTCCTCGTCCCCACTCCCCGTCGCCACTCCCCGTCGCCACTCCCCGTCCCCACTCCCCCGTCGCCACTCCCCGTCGCCACTCCCCGTCGCCACTCCCCGTCGCCACTCCCCGTCCCCTCTCCCCGTCCCTCTCCCCGTCCCCTCTCCCCGTCCCCTCTCCCCGTCCCCACTCACCCTCCCCACTCACCTGCCCGCACCCCCGTCCCCACCCCCCGTCCCCACCCCCCGTCCCCACCCCCCGTTCCCACCCCCCGTCCCCACCCCCCGTCCCCAATAACCGTCCCCACTCCCCGCCCCCACTACCGTTCCCACTAACGGTCCCCACTCCCCGTCCCCACTAACGGTCCCCACTCCCCGTCCCCACTCCCCGTCCCCACTCCCCGTCCCCACTCCCCGTCCCCACTCCCCGTCCCCTCTCCCCGTCCCCACTCCCGTCACCTCTCCCCGTCACCTCTCCCCGCCCCCACTCCCCGCCCCCACTCCCCGCCCCCACTCCCCGCCCCCACTCCCCGCCCCCACTCCCCGCCCCCACGATCCGTTCCCACTAACGGTCCCCACACCCCGTCCCCACCCGCCGTCCCCACTCCCCGCCCCCACTCCCGCCCCCACTCCCCGCCCCAATAACCGCCCCCAATAACCGTCCCCACTAACCGTCCCCACTAACCGTCCCCACTCCCCGTCCCCACTCCCCGTCCCCACTCCCCGTCCCCACCCCCCGTC
Organism: Heterodontus francisci; assembly: GCF_036365525.1. NCBI lineage: Eukaryota > Metazoa > Chordata > Chondrichthyes > Heterodontiformes > Heterodontidae > Heterodontus > Heterodontus francisci. Next base: position 115,344 of record NW_027140799.1, read on the forward strand.
CCCACCCCCCGCCCGCACCCCCCGCCCGCACCCCCCGTCCCCACCCCCCGTCCCCACCCCCCGTCCCCACCCCCCGTCCCCACTACCCGTCCCCACTCCCCGTCCCCACTCCCCGTCCCCACTCCCCGTATCCACTCCCCGTATCCACTCCCCGTATCCACTCCCCGTCAGCACTCCCCGTCAGCACTCCCCGTCCCCACTCCCCGTATCCACTCCCCGTATCACTCCCCGTATCCACTCCCCGCCCCACTCCCCGCCACCACTCCCCGCTCCAACTCCCCGTCCCCACTCCCCGTCCCCACTCCCCATCCCCACTCCCCGCCCCCACTAACCGTCCCCACTAACCGTCCCCACTAACCGTCCCCACTAACCGTCCCCACTAACCGTCCCACTCCCCGTCCCCTCTCACCGTCCCCTCTCCCCAGTCGCCACTCACCGTACCCACTCTCCGTCCCCACTCTCCGTCCCCACGCCCCGTCCCCATGCCCCGTCCCCACGCCCCGTCCCCACGCCCCGTCCCCACGCCCCGTCCCCACGCCCCGTCCCCACGCCCCGTCCCCACGCCCCGTCCCCACGCGCCGTCCCCACGCGCCGTCCCACGCCCCGTCCCCACTCCCCGTCCCCACTCAATGTAGCCACTCCCCGTCCCCACTCCCCGTCCACACTCCCCGTCCCCACACCCCGTCCCCACACCCCGTCCCCACACCCCGTCCCCACACCCCGTCCCCACACCCCGTCCCCACTCCCATCCCCACTCCCCACTCCTCACTCCCCACTCCCCACTCCCCACTCCCCGCCCCACTAACCGTCCCCACTCACCGTCCCCACTCTCCATCCCCACTCTCCGTCCACACTCCCCGTCCACACACCCCATCACCACTCTCCGTCCCCACTCTCCGTCCCCACTCCCCGTCCCCACTCCCCGTCCACACTCCCAGTCCCCCGTCCCCGCTCCCCGTCCCCGCTCCCCGTCCCCGCTCCCCGTCCCCGCTCCCCGTCCACACTCTCCTTCCCCTCTCTCCGTCCCCTCTCTCCGTCCCCTCTCCCCGTCCCCTCTCCCCGTCCCTCTCCCCGTCCCCTCTCCCCGTCCCCACTCCCCGTCCCCACTCCCCGTCCCCACTCCCCGTCCCCTCTCCCCCTCCCCTCTCCCCCTCCCCTCTCCCCCTCCCCTCTCCCCCTCCACTCTCCCCCTCCACTCTCCCCCTCCCCCACCCCTCTCCCCCTCCCCTCTCCCCCTCCCCTCTCCCCGTCCCCACTCCCCGCCACCACTCCCCGCTCCAACTCCCCGTCCCACTCCCCGTCCCCACTCCCCGTCCCCACTCCCCGTCCCCACTCCCCGCCCCCACTAACCGCCCCCACTCCCCGTCCCCACTCCCCGTCCCCACTCCCCATCCCCACTCCCCGCCCCCACTAACCGTCCCCACTAACCGTCCCCACTCCCCGTCCCCTCTCACCGTCCCCTCTCCCCGTCCCCACTCCCCGTCGCCACTCACCATCCCCACTCTCCGTCCCCACTCTCCGTCCCCACTCTCCGTCCCCACTCTCCGTACCCACTCTCCGTCCCCACTCTCCGTCCCACGCCCCGTCCCCACGCCCCGTCCCCACGCCCCGTCCCACGCCCCGTCCCACGCCCCGTCCCCACGCCCCGTCCCCACGCGCCGTCCCCACTCGCCATCCCCATGCCCCGTCCCCACACCCCGTCCCCACTCCCGACTCCCAACTCCCCGTCCCCACTCCCCGTCCCCACTCAATGTAGCCACTCCCCGTCCCCACTCCACGTCCCACTCCCCGTCCACACACCCGTCCCACACCCCGTCCCCACACCCCGTCCCCACACCCCGTCCCCACTCCCCACTCCCCATCCCCACTCCCCATCCCCATCCCACTCCTCACTCCCCACTCCCCACTCCCCACTCCCCGCCCCCACTAACCGTCCCCACTACCATCCCCACTAACCGTCCCCACTCCCCGTCCCCACTCCCCGTAGCCACTCACCGTCCCCACTCTCCGTCCCCACTCCCGTCCACACTCCCCGTCCACACTCCCCGTCACCACTCTCCGTCCCCACTCTCCGTCCCCACTCTCCGTCCCACTCTCCGTCCCCACTCCCCGTCCCACTCCCCGTCCCCACTCCCAGTCCCCCGTCCCCACTCCCCGTCCCCGCTCCCCGTCCCCGCTCCCCGTCCCCGCTCCCCGTCCACACTCTCCTTCCCCTCTCTCCTTCCCCTCTCTCCGTCCCCTCTCTCCGTCCCCTCTCCCCAACCCCTCTCCCCGTCCCCTCTCCCCGTCCCACTCCCCGTCCCCCACTCCCCGTCCCCTCTCCCCCTCCCCTCTCCCCCTCACCTCTCCCCCTCCCCTCTCCCCTTCCCCTCTCCCCGTCCCCTCTACCCGTCCCCTCTCCCCGTCCCCTCTCCCCGTCCCCTCTCCCCGTCCCCTCTCCCTCCCCACTCTCCCTCCCCACTCACCTCCCCACTCACCCTCCCCACTCACCCTCCCACTCACCCTCCCCACTCACCCTCCCCACTCACCCTCCCCACTCACCCACCCCACTCACCCTCCCCACTCACCCTCCCCACTCACCCTCCCCACTCACCCTCCCCACTCACCCTCCCCACTCACCCTCCCCACTCAATGTAGCCACTGCCCGTCCCCACTGCCCGTCCCCACTGCCCGTCCCACTCCTCGTCCCCACGCCCCGCCCCCACTAACCGTCCCCACTCCCCGTCCCCACTCCCCGTCCCCACTCCCATCCCCACTCCCCGCCCCCACTAACCGTCCCCACTAACCGTCCCCACTCCCCGTCCCCACTCCCCGTCCCCTCTCACCGTCCCCACGCCCCGTCCCCACGCCCCGCCCCCACTAACCGTCCCCACTCCCCGTCCCCATTCCCCATCCCCACTCCCCGCCCCCACTAACCGTCCCCACTCCCCGTCCCCACTCCCCGTCCCCTATCACCGTCCCCTCTCACCGTCCCCTCTCCCAGTCCCCACTCTCCGTCCCCACTCTCCGTCCCCACGCCCCGTCCCCACGCCCCGTCCCCACGCCCCGTCCCCACGCCCCGTCCCCACGCCCCGTCCCCACGCCCCGTCCCCACGCGCCGTCCCCACGCGCCGTCCCCACGCGCCGTCCCCACTCGCCATCCCCATGCCCGTCCCCACACCCCGTCCCCACTCCCCACTCCCAACTCCCCGTCCCCACTCAATGTAGCCACTCCCCGTCCCCACTCCACGTCCCCACTCCCCGTCCACACTCCCCGTCCCCACACCCCGTCCCACACCCCGTCCCCACACCCCGTCCCCACACCCCGTCCCCACACCCCGTCCCCACACCCCGTCCCCACACCCCGTCCCCACTCCCACTCCCCATCCCCACTCCCATCCCACTCCCCACTCCCCACTCCCCACTCCCCACTCCCCGCCCCCACTAACCGTCCCCACTAACCGTCCCCACTAACCATCCCCACTCCCGGTCCCCACTCCCCATAGCCACTCACCGTCCCCACTCTCCATCCCCACTCTCCGTCCACACACCCGTCCACACACCCCATCACCACTCTCCGTCCCCACTCTCCGTCCCCACTCTCCGTCCCCACCTCCCCGTCCCCACTCCCGTCCACACTCCCAGTCCCCCGTCCCCGCTCCCCGTCCCCGCTCCCCGTCCCCGCTCCCCGTCACACTCTCCTTCCCCTCTCTCCGTCCCCTCTCTCCGTCCCCTCTCCCCGTCCCCTCTCCCCGTCCCCTCTCCCCGTCCCCACTCCCGTCCCCACTCCCGTCCCCACTCCCCGTCCCCACTCCCCGTCCCCCACTCCCCGTCCCCACTCCCCGTCCCTCTCCCCCTCCCCTCTCCCCCTCCCCTCTCCCCCTCCCCTCTCCCCCTCCACTCTCCCCCTCCACTCTCCCCCTCCCCCTCCCCTCTCCCCTCCCCTCTCCCCTCCCCTCTCCCCGTCCCCACTCCCGCCACCCACTCCCGCTCCAACTCCCCGTCCCCACTCCCCGTCCCCACTCCCCGTCCCCACTAACCGTCCCCACTCCCCGCCCCCACGAACCGTCCCCACTCCCCGTCCCCACTCCCCGTCCCCACTCCCCATCCCCACTCCCGTCCCCACTCCCCGCCCCCACGAACCGTCCCCACTCCCGTCCCCACTAACCGTCCCACTACCGTCCCACTAACCGTCCCCACTCCCCGTCCCCTCTCACCGTCCCCTCTCCCCGTCCCCACTCCCGTCGCCACTCACCGTCCCCACTCTCCGTCCCCACTCTCCGTTCCCACTCTCCGTCCCCACTCTCCGTCCCCACTCTCCGTCCCCACGCCCCGTCCCCACGCCCCGTCCCCACGCCCCGTCCCACGCCCCGTCCCCACGCCCCGTCCCCACGCCCCGTCCCCACGCCCGTCCCCACTCGCCATCCCATGCCCCCGTCCCCACACCCCGTCCCCACTCCCACTCCCAACTCCCCGTCCCCACTCCCCGTCCCCACTCAATGTAGCCACTCCCCGTCCCCACTCCACGTCCCCACTCCCCGTCCACACTCCCCGTCCCCACACCCCGTCCCCACACCCCGTCCCCACTCCCACTCCCCATCCCCACTCCCCATCCCCACTCCCCACTCCTCACTCCCCACTCCCACTCCCCACTCCCCGCCCCCACTCCCCGCCCCCACTAACCGTCCCCACTAACCGTCCCCACTAACCGTCCCCACTAACCGTCCCACTCCCCGTCCCCACTCCCCGTAGCCACTCACCGTCCCCACTCTCCGTCCCACTCTCCGTCCACACTCCCCGTCCACACTCCCGTCACACTCCTCTCCGTCCCCACTCTCCGTCCCCACTCTCCGTCCCCACTCTCCGTCCCCACTCTCCGTCCCCACTCCCGTCCCCACTCCTCGTCCCCACCCCCAGTCCCCCGTCCCACTCCCCGTCCCCGCTCCCCGTCCCCCGCTCCCCGTCCCCGCTCCCCGTCCACACTCTCCTTCCCCTCTCTCCTTCCCCTCTCTCCGTCCCCTCTCTCCGTCCCCTCTCCCCAACCCCTCTCCCCGTCCCCTCTCCCCGTCCCCACTCCCCGTCCCCACTCCCCGTCCCCTCTCCCCCTCCCCTCTCCCCCTCCCCTCTCCCCCTCCACTCTCCCCCTCCCCTCTCCCCCTCCCTCTCCCCCTCCCCTCTCCCCCCTCCCCCTCTCCCCTTCCCCTCTCCCCGTCCCCTCTACCCGTCCCCTCTCCCCGTCCCCTCTCCGTCCCCTCTCCCTCCCCTCTCTCCCTCCCCACTCACCCTCCCCACTCACCCTCCCCACTCACCCTCCCCACTCACCCTCCCCACTCACCCTCCCCACTCACCCACCCCACTCACCCTCCCCACTCACCCTCCCCACTCACCCTCCCCACTCACCCTCCCCACTCACCCTCCCCACTCACCCTCCCCACTCAATGTAGCCACTGCCCGTCCCCACTGCCCGTCCCCACTGCCCGTCCCCACTCCTCGTCCCCACTCTCCAGTCCCCTCTCACCGTCCCCTCTCACCGTCCCCTCTCACCGTCCCAACTCTCCGTCCCAACTCTCCGTCCCAACTCTCCGTCCCCACTCTCCGTCCCCACTCTCCGTCCCCACTCCCCGTCCACACTCCCCGTCCCCACTCCCCGTCCCCACTCCCCTTCCCCTCTCCCCGTCCTCACTCCCCGTCCTCACTCCCCGTCCACACTCCCCGTCACACTCCCGTCCCCACTCCCCGTCCCCACTCCCCGTCCCCACTCCCCGTCCCCACTCCCCGTCCCCACTCCCCGTCCCCACTCTCCCTCCCCACTCTCCCTCCCCACTCTCCCTCCCCACTCTCCCTCCCCACTCTCCGTCCCCACTCTCCGTCCCCACTCCCGTCCCCACTCCCGTCCCCACTCCCCGTCCCCACTCCCCGCCACCATTCCCGCCCCCACTCCCCGCTCCAACTCCCCGTCCCCACTCCCCGTCCCCACTCGCCGTCCCCACTCCCCGTCCCCACTCCCCGTCCCCACTCCCCGTCCCCACTCCCCGTCCCCACTCTCCCTCCCCACTCTCCCTCCCCACTCTCCCTCCCCACTCTCCCTCCCCACTCTCCCTCCCCACTCTCCCTCCCCACTCTCCGTCCCCACTCTCCGTCCCCACTCTCCGTCCCCACTCTCCGTCCCCACTCTCCGTCCCCACTCTCCGTCCCCACTCTCCGTCCCCACTCTCCGTCCCCACTCACGGTCCCCACTCACGGTCCCCACTCAATGTAGCCACTGCCATCCCCACTGCCCGTCCCCAATCCTCGTCCCCTCTCCCCGTCCCCTCTCCCCATCCCCTGTACCCGTCCCCTCTCCCCGTCCCCTGTCCCCGTCCCCTGTCCCCGTCCCCACTCTCCATCCCCACTCTCCGTCCACACTCCCGTCCACACACCCCATCACCACTCTCCGTCCCCACTCTCCGTCCCCACTCCCGTCCCCACTCCCGTCCACACTCCCAGTCCCCCGTCCCCGCTCCCCGTCCCCGCTCCCCGTCCCCGCTCCCCGTCCACACTCTCCTTCCCTCTCTCCGTCCCCTCCCCCGTCCCCTCTCCCCGTCCCCTCTCCCCGTCCCCTCTCCCCGTCCCCTCTCCCCGTCCCCTCTCCCCGTCCCCACTCCCCGTCCCCTCTCCCCGTCCCCACTCCCCGTCCCCACTCCCCGTCCCCACTCCCCGTCCCCTCTCCCCCTCCCCTCTCCCCCCTCCCCTCTCCCCTCCACTCTCTCCCCTCCCCCTCCCCTCTCCCCCTCCCCTCTCCCCCCTCCCCTCTCCCGTCCCCACTCCCCGCCACCACTCCCCGCTCCAAACTCTCCCCCTCCCCCTCCCCTCTCCCCCTCCCCTCTCCCCCTCCCCTCTCCCCGTCCCCACTCCCCGCCACCACTCCCCGCTCCAACTCCCCGTCCCCACTCCCCGTCCCCACTCCCCGTCCCCACTAACCGTCCCCACTCCCCGCCCCCACGAACCGTCCCCACTCCCCGTCCCCACTCCCCGTCCCCACTCCCCATCCCCACTCCCCGCCCCCACTAACCGTCCCCACTAACCGTCCCCACTAACCGTCCCCACTCCCCGTCCCCTCTCACCGTCCCCTCTCCCCGTCCCCACTCCCCGTACCCACTCCCCGTCGCCCACTCACCGTCCCCACTCTCCGTCCCCACTCTCCGTCCCCACTCTCCGTCCCCACTCTCCGTCCCCACTCTCCGTACCCACTCTCCGTCCCCACGCCCCGTCCCCACGCCCCGTCCCCACGCCCCGTCCCCACGCCCCGTCCCCACGCCCCGTCCCCACGCCCCGTCCCCACGCCCCGTCCCCACTCGCCATCCCCATGCCCCGTCCCCACACCCCGTCCCCACTCCCCACTCCCAACTCCCCGTCCCCACTCCCCGTCCCCACTCAATGTAGCCACTCCCCGTCCCCACTCCACGTCCCCACTCCCCGTCCACACTCCCCGTCCCCACACCCCGTCCCCACACCCCGTCCCCACACCCCGTCCCCACTCCCCACTCCCCATCCCCACTCCCCATCCCCACTCCTCACTCCCCACTCCCCACTCCCCACTCCCCGCCCCCACTCCCCGCCCCCACTAACAGTCCCCACTAACCGTCCCCACTAACCGTCCCCACTAACCGTCCCCACTCCCCGTCCCCACTCCCCGTAGCCACTCACCGTCCCCACTCTCCGTCCCCACTCTCCGTCCACACTCCCCGTCCACACTCCCCGTCACCACTCTCCGTCCCCACTCTCCGTCCCCACTCTCCGTCCCCACTCTCCGTCCCACTCCCCGTCCCCACTCCCCGTCCCCACTCCCAGTCCCCCCGTCCCCACTCCCCGTCCCCGCTCCCCGTCCCCGCTCCCCGTCCCCGCTCCCCGTCCACACTCTCCTTCCCCTCTCTCCTTCCCCTCTCTCCTTCCCCTCTCTCCGTCCCCTCTCTCCGTCCCCTCTCCCCGTCCCCTCTCCCCGTCCCCTCTCCCCAACCCCTCTCCCCGTCCCCTCTCCCCGTCCCCACTCCCCGTCCCCACTCCCCGTCCCCTCTCCCCCTCCCCTCTCCCCCTCCCCTCTCCCCCCTCCCCTCTCCCCCTCCACTCTCCCCCTCCCCTCTCCCCCTCCCCTCTCCCCCTCCCCTCTCCCCCTCCCTCTCCCCGTCCCCTCTACCCGTCCCCTCTACCCGTCCCCTCTCCCCGTCCCCTCTCCCCGTCCCCTCTCCCTCCCCACTCTCCCTCCCCACTCTCCCTCCCCACTCACCCTCCCCACTCACCCTCCCCACTCACCCTCCCCACTCACCCTCCCCACTCACCCTCCCCACTCACCCACCCCACTCACCCTCCCCACTCACCCTCCCCACTCACCCTCCCCACTCACCCTCCCCACTCACCCTCCCCACTCAATGTAGCCACTGCCCGTCCCCACTGCCCGTCCCCACTGCCCGTCCCCACTCCTCGTCCCCACTCTCCGTCCCCACTCTCCGTCCCCTCTCACCGTCCCCTCTCACCGTCCCAACTCTCCGTCCCAACTCTCCGTCCCAACTCTCCGTCCCAACTCTCCGTCCCCACTCTCCGTCCCCACTCTCCGTCCCCACTCCCCGTCCACACTCCCCGTCCCCACTCCCCGTCCCCACTCCCCGTCCCCACTCCCCTTCCCCTCTCCCCTTCCCCTCTCCCCTTCCCCTCTCCCCGTCCTCACTCCCCGTCCTCACTCCCCGTCCACACTCCCCGTCCCCACTCCCCGTCCCCACTCGCCGTCCCCACTCTCCCTCCCCACTCTCCCTCCCCACTCTCCCTCCCCACTCTCCCTCCCCACTCTCCCTCCCCACTCTCCGTCCCCACTCTCCGTCCCCACTCCCCGTCCCCACTCCCCGTCCCCACTCCCCGCCACCATTCCCCGCCCCCACTCCCCGCTCCAACTCCCCGTCCCCACTCGCCGTCCCCACTCGCCGTCCCCACTCCCCGTCCCCACTCCCCGTCCCCACTCCCCGTCCCCACTCCCCGTCCCCACTCCCCGTCCCCACTCCCCGTCCCCACTCCCCGTCCCCACTCTCCCTCCCCACTCTCCCTCCCCACTCTCCCTCCCCACTCTCCCTCCCCACTCTCCCTCCCCACTCTCCCTCCCCACTCTCCCTCCCCACTCTCCCTCCGCACTCTCCCTCCCCACTCTCCCTCCCCACTCTCCGTCCCCACTCTCCGTCCCCACTCTCCGTCCCCACTCTCCGTCCCCACTCTCCGTCCCCACTCACGGTCCCCACTCACGGTCCCCACTCAATGTAGCCACTGCCCATCCCCACTGCCCGTCCCCAATCCTCGTCCCCTCTCCCGTCCCCTCTCCCCATCCCCTGTCCCCGTCCCCTCTCCCCGTCCCCTCTCCCCGTCCCCTGTCCCCGTCCCCTGTCCCCGTCCCCTCTCCCCGTCCCCTCTCCCCGTCCCCTCTCCCCGTCCCCTCTCCCCGTCCCCACTCGCCCTCCCCACTCGCCCTCCCCACTCGCCCTCCCCACTCGCCCTCCCCACTCGCCCTCCCCACTCGCCCTCCCCACTCGCCCTCCCCACTCGCCCTCCCCACTCAGCGTCCCCACCCCCCGTCCCACTCCCCGTCCCCACCCCCCGTCCCCACGCCCCGTCCCCACGCCCCGTCCCCACGCCCCGTCCCCACGCCCCGTCCCCACGCCCCGTCCCCACTCGCCGTCCCCACGCCTCGTCCCCACGCCCCGTCCCCACGCCCCGTCCCCACGCCCCGTCCCCACGCCCCGTCCCCACGCCCCGTCCCCACGCCCCGTCCCCACTCGCCGTCCCCACGCCCCGTCCCCACGCCCCGTCCCCACGCCCCGTCCCCACGCCCCGTCCCCACGCCCCGTCCCCACGCCCCGTCCCCACGCCCCGTCCCCAATCGCCGTCCCCAATCGCCGTCCCCAATCGCCGTCCCCAATCGCCGTCCCCACTCGCCCTCCCCACTCGCCCTCCCCACTCGCCCTCCCCACTCGCCCTCCCCAATCGCCGTCCCCAATCGCCGTCCCCACTCGCCGTTCCCCACTCGCCGTTCCCCACTCGCCGTTCCCCACTCGCCGTTCCCCACTCGCCCTCCCCACTCGCCGTCCCCACCCCCTGTCCCCACCCCCTGTCCCCAACCCCCGTCCCACCCCCGTCCCCACGCCCCGTCCCCACGCCCCGTCCCCACGCCCGTCCCCACGCCCCGTCCCCACGCCCCTTCCCCACGCCCCGTCCCCACGCCCCGTCCCCACGCCCCGTCCCTCTCGCCGTCCCCTCTCGCCGTCCCCACGCCCCGTCCCCACGCCCCGTCCCCACTAGCCGTTTTCCACTCCCCGTCCCCACTCCCCGTCCCCACTCCCCGTCCCCACGCCCCGTCCCCACGCCCCGTCCCCACTCGCCGTCCGCACGCCCCGTCCCCACGCCCCGTCCCCACGCACCGTCCCCACTCCCCAGTCCCACTCCCCAGTCCTCAGTCCCCACTCCCCACTCCCCAGTCCCCACTCCCCAGTCCCCACTCCCCAGTCCCCCCTCCCCACTCCCCCCTCCCCACTCCCCCCTCCCCACTCCCCGCCCCCACTCCCCGCCCCCACTCCCCGCCCCCACTCACCGTCCCCACTCTCCGTCCCCACTCTCCGTCCCCACTCTCCGTCCCCACTCCCCGTCCCCACTCGCCGTCCTCACTCCCCGTCCCCACTCCCCGTCCCCACTCCCCGTCCCCACTCCCCGTCCCCACTCCCCGTCCCCACTCCCCGTCCCCACTCCCCGTCCCCACTCCCCGTCCCCTCTCTCCGTCCCCTCTCTCCGTCCCCTCTCTCCGTCCCCTCTCCCCGTCCCCTCTCCCCGTCCCCTCTCCCCCTCCCCTCTCCCCGTCCCCTCTCCCCCTCCCCCTCCCCTCTCCCCCTCCCCTCTCCCTCTCCCCTCTCCCCCTCCCCACTCACCCTCCCCACTCACCCTCCCCACTCACCCTCCCCACTCACCCTCCCCACTCACCCTCCCCACTCAATGTAGCCACTCCTCGTCCCCACTCCTCGTCCCCACTCCTCGTCCCCACTCCTCGTCCCCACTCCTCGTTCCCACTCATCGTTCCCACTCCTCGTTCCCACTCACCGTCCCCACTCACCGTCCCCACTCACCGTCCCCACTCTCCGTCCCCTCTCACCGTCCCCTCTCACCGTCCCCACTCTCTGTCCCCACTCTCTGTCCCCACTCTCTGTCCCCACTCTCCGTCCCCACTCTCCGTCCCCACTCCCCGTCCCCTCTCACCGTCCCCTCTCACCGTCCCCTCTCACCGTCCCCACTCTCCGTCCCCACTCTCCGTCCCCACTCTCCGTCCCCACTCTCCGTCCCCACTCTCCGTCCCCACTCACCGTCCCCACTCTCCGTCCCCACTCTCTGTCCCCACTCTCTGTCCCCACTCTCCGTCCCCAATCTCCGTCCCCACTCCCCGTCCCCTCTCACCGTCCCCTCTCACCGTCCCCTCTCACCGTCCCCTCTCACCGTCCCCACTCTCCGTCCCCACTCTCCGTCCCCACTCTCCGTCCCCACTCTCCGTCCCCACTCTCCGTCCCCACTCACCGTCCCCACTCTCCGTCCTCACTCTCCGTCCCCACTCTCCGTCCCCACTCTCTGTCCTCACTCTCCGTCCCCACTCTCGGTCCCCACTCTCGGTCCCCACTCTCCGTCCCCACTCACGGTCCCCACTCACGGTCCCCACTCCCCGTCCCCACTCAATGTAGCCACTGCCCGTCCCCACTGCCCGTCCCCGCACCCCGTCCCCGCTCCCCATCCCCGCTCCCCGTCCCCGCTCCCCGTCCCCGCTCCCCGTCGCGCTCCCCGTCGCCGCTCCCCGTCGCCGCTCCCCGTCGCCGCTCCCCGTCGCCGCTCCCCGTCGCCGCTCCCCGTCCCCGCTCCACGTCCCCACTCCCCTTCCCCGCTCCCCGTCCCCGCTCCCCGTCCCCACCACCCGTCCCCACCCCCCGTCCCCACCCCCCGTCCCCACCCCCCGTCCCCACCCCCCGTCTCCACCCCCCGTCTCCACCCCCCGTCTCCACCCCCCGTCTCCACCCCCCGTCTCCACCCCCAGTCCCCACTCCCCGTCCCCACTCCTCACTCCTCACTCCCCACTCCCCACGCCACGTCCCCACGCCACGTCCCCACGCCACGTCCCCACACCAAGTCCCCA
>NW_027140800.1:0-50000 GCF_036365525.1 Heterodontus francisci
TCCCTTCCCCCATATCCCTTCCCCCAAATCCCCTCCCCCAAATCCCCTCCCACAAATACCCTCCCCCACTCCACCCGCATACCGCACTCCCCTCCACAACTCCCCTACCCGACGCCCCTACCCAACCCCCCGTCATCACACCCCCTACCACACTCCCCTCCCCCACTCCCCTACCCCACTCCCTTACCCCACTCCCCTCACACACTGACCTCCCACACTAACCTCCCCCACACTAACCTCCCCCACACTTCTCCCCACACTCCTACCCACACTCCTCCCCAAAGTCCTCCCCCACGCCCCTACCCCAGGTCCCCAACCCCAAATCCCTTCCCCCAAATCCCTTCCCCCAAATCCCCTCCCCCAAATCCCCTCCCACAAATACCCTCCCCCACTCCACCCGCATACCGCACTCCCCTCCACAACTCCCCTACCCGACGCCCCTACCCAACCCCCCGTCACCACACACCCTACCACACACCCCTCCCCCACTCCCCTACCCCACTCCCCTACCCCACTCCCCTAACCCACTCCCCTACTCCACTCCCCTACTCCACTCTACACTGCACTCCCATACTCCACTCCACTCCCCCACACCCCTCCTCAACTCCCCTCCCTAACTGCCCTCCCTAACACCCCTCCCCAACTCCCCTCCCTCCCTCCCTTAACCCACTACCCTCCCCCATTTCCCTAATCCACTACCCTCCCCAACTCCCCGCCCCAACTCCCCTCCCCCACTCCCCTCCCCCACTCCCCTCCCACACTAACCTCCCACACTAACCTCCACCACACTCCTCCCCACACTCCTCCCCACACTCCTCTCCCAATCCCCTCCCCCACTCCCCTCCCCCACTCCCCTCCCCCAAATCCTGTACCCCAAATCCTCGACCCCAAATCCCCTACCCCAAATCCCCTACCCCAAATCCCCTCCCCCACTCCACTCGCATACCGCACTCCCCTCCACAACTCCCCTACCCGACTCCCCTACCCAACCCCCCGTCACTACACCCCTACCACACTCCCCTCCCCCACTCTCCTCCCCCACTCCCCTACCCCACTCCGCTACCCCACTCCCAGACACCACTCCCCTACTCCACTCCCCTACTCCACTCTGCACTCCAGTCCCCTACTCCACTCCACTCCCCCACACCCCTCATCAACTCCCCTCCCTTACTCCACTCCACTCCCCCACACCCCTCCTCAACTCCTCTCCCTAATACCCCTCCCGAACTCCCCTCCCCAACTCCCCTCCCTCACTCCCCTCCCCCTCTCCCCTCCCCCACTCCCCTACCCAACCCCCGTCACCACACCCCCTACCACACTCCCCTCCCCCACTCCCCTCCCCCACTCCCCTACCCCACTCCCCTACTCCACTCCCCTACTCCACTCTGCACTCTACTCCCATACTCCACTCCACTCCCCCACACACCTCGTCATCAACCCTCCCTAACTTCCCTCCCTAACACCCCTCCCCAACTCCCCTCCCTCCCTCCCCTAACCCACTACACTCCCCCATTTCCCTAACCCACTACCCTCCCCAGCTCCCCTCCCCCACTCCCCTACCCCACTCCCCTCTGCCACTCTGCTCCCACACTAACCTCCCACACTAACCTCCCACACTAAACTCCCCCACACTAACCTCCCCCACACTCCTCCCCACACTCCTCCCCAAAGTCCTCCCCCATTCCCCTACCCCAAGTCCCCTACCCCAAATCCCTTCCCCCAAATCCACTCCCCCAAATTCCCTCCCCCAAATAACCTCCCCCACTCCACCCGCATACCGCACTACCCTTCACAACTCCCCTACCCGACTCCCCTACCCAACCCCCCGTCACCACACCCCCTACCACACTCCCCTCCCCCACTCCACTCTCCCACTCCCCTCCCTCACTAACCTCCCCCACACTCCTCCCCCACTCCCCTCCCCCACTCCCCTCCCCCAAATTCCGTACCCCAAATTCCGTACCCCAAATCCCCTACCCCACATCCCCTACCCCAAATCCCCTCCCCCAAATCCCCTCCCCCACTCCACTATAAACCGCACTCCCCTCCACAACTCCCCTACCCGACTCCCCTACCCAACCCCCCGTCACTACACCCCTACCACACTCCCCTCCCCCACTCGCCTCCCCCACTCCCCACCCCCACTCCCCTATCCCACTCCCCTACCCCACTCCCAGACCCCACTCCCCTTCTCCACTCCCCTACTCCACTCAGAACTCCACTCCGCTACTCTACTCCACTCCCCCACATCCCACCTCAACTCCCGTCCCTAACTCCCCTCCCTAACGCCCCTCCCAAACTCCCCTCCCTCACTCCCCTAACCCACTACCCTCCCCCATTTCCCTAACCCACTACCCTCCCCAACTCCACTCCCCCACTCCCCTTCCCCACTCGCCTCCCCCACTCGCCTCCCCCACTCCCCTCCCACACTAACCTCCCACACTAACCTCCCCCACACTCCTCCCCACACTCCTCCCCACTCTCCTCCCCAAAGTCCTCCCCCACTCCCCTACCCCAGGTCCCCTACCCCAAATCCCTTCCCCCAAATCCCCTCCCCCAAATCCCCTCCCCCAAATACCCTCCCCCACTCCACCCGCATACCGCACTCCCCTCCACAACTCCCCTACCCGACTCCCCTACGCAACCGTCCGTCACCACAACCCCTACCACACTCCCCTCCCCAACTCCCCTCCCCTCTCCCCTCCCATACTAACCTCCTCCACACTCCACCCCACACTCCTCCGCACACTCCTCCCCCACTCCCCTCCCCCACTCCCCTCCCCCACTCCCCTACCCCAAATTCCTTACCCCAAATTCCGTACCCCACATTCCGAACCCCAATTCCCCTACCCCAAATCCCCTACCCCAAATCCCCTCCCCCAATCCCCTCCACAACTCCCCTACCCGACTCCCCTACCCAACCCCCCGTCACCACACCCCTACCACACTCCCCTCCCCCACTCCCCTTCCCCACTCCCTGACCCCACTCCCCGACCCCACTCCCCGACCCCACTCCCCGACCCCACTTCCCGTCCCCACTCCCTGACCCCACTCCCCGACCCCACTCCCCGACCGCACTCCCCGACACCACTCCCCGACCCCACTCACACGACCTCACTCACCCGACCCCACTCACCCAACACCACTCACCCGACCCCACTCACCCTACCCCACTCCCCACTCCTCATCCCACTTCCCAACCCCTCTCCCCAACCCCACTCCACACGACCATGCCCCTCCCCTAATCCCCTCTCCTAATCCCCTCCCCCACTCCTCTACCCCTCTCTCCCCACCTCTCCTCTAACCCACTCTCCTCACCTCTCCTCTCCGAAACACCCCTCCCCAATTCCCCTCCCACACTCCCCTCCCCATCTCCCCTCCCCAAACCACTACCCCACTCCACACCCCCACTGCACTCCCCCACTCCACACCCCCTGTCCCCTCCCCCACTCCCCTCCCCAAATCCCCTCCCCCACTCGCCTACTGCTCTCCCCTCCACATACCCCCTCCACAACTCCCTTACCCGACTCCCCTACCCAACCCTCCGTCCCCACTCCCCTACCAAACTCCCCGACCACACTCCCCTACCACACTCCTCTACCCCACTCTCCTCCCCTCTCCTCTCCGCAACACCCCTCCCCACTCCTCTCCCCCACTCCCCTCCCACACTCCCCTCCTACACACTCCTCCCCACACTCCTCCCCACACTCCTCCCCACAGTCCTCCTCCAGTCCCCTACCCCAAATCCCCTATCACAAATCCCCTCCACCAAATCCCCGACCCCAAATCCCTACCCTCAAATGCCCTCCCACAAATCCCCTCCCCCAATTCCCCTCCCCCACTCCACTCGTATACTGCACTCCCCTCCACAACTCCCCTACCCGACTCCCCTACCCAACTCCCCGTCACCACACCCCTACCACACTCCCCTCCCCCACTCCCCTATCCCACTCCCCGACCACACTCCCCTCCCCCACTCCCCTATCCCACTCCCCGACCCCACTCCCCGACCCCACTCCCCGACCCCACACCCCGACCCCACTCACCCGACCCCACTCACCCGACCCCACTCACCGGACCCCACACACCGGACCCCACTCACCCGACCCCACTCACCCGACACCACTCACCCGACACCACTCACCCGACCCCACTCCCCACCCCCACACCCCAACCCCACTCCCCACCCCCATGCCCCTCCAATAATCCCCTCCCCCACTCCTCTACCCCACTCTCCTCCCCCACTCCTCTCAGCAACACCCCTCCCCCACTCCTCTCCCCCACTCCCCTCCCCCACTCACCTCCCTCACTCCCCTCCCCCTAATCCCCTCCCCCACTCCCCTCCCCCAAATCCCCTACACTAAATCCCCTACCACACTCCCCTCTCCCAAAACCCCTGCCCCAATTCCCCTACCGCACTCCCATCCTCCACTCCCCTCCCCCACTCCCCTCCCCCACTCCCCTCACCCACTCCCCTCCCCCTCTCCCCTCCCCCACTCTCCTCCCCCACTCCCCTCATCCACTCCCCTACCCCACTCCCCTACCCCACTCCCCTGCCCCACTCCCCTACTCCACTCCCCTACACAACTCCCCTACTCCACTCCACTCCCTCACACCCCTCCTCAACTCCCCTCCCTAACTCCCCTCCCCTACTCCCCTCCCTCAGTCCCCTAACCCACTTCCCTCCCCCATTTCCCTAACCCACTACCCTCCCCCATTTCCCTAACCCACTACCCTCCCCAACTCCCCTCCCACACTCCCCTTCCCCACTCCCCTCCCCCACTCCCCTCCCACACTAACCTCCCACACTAACCTCCCCCACACTCCTCCCCACATTCCTCCCCACACTCCTCCCCAAAGTCCTCCCCCACTCCCCTACCCCAGGTCCCCTACCCCAAATCCCTTCCCCCAAATCCCCTCCCCCAAATCCCCTCCCCCACTACACCCGCATACCGCACTCCCTTCCACAACTCCCCCACCCGACTCCCCGACCCAACCCCCGTCACCACACCCCCTACTACACTCCACTCCCCCACTCCGCTCCCCCACTCCCCTCCCACACTAACCTCCCCCACACTCCTCCCCACACTCCTCCGCACACTCCTCCCCCACTCCCCTCCCCCACTCCCCTCCCCCACTCCCCTATCCCAAATTCCGTACCCCAAAACCCCTCCCCCAAATCCCCTCCCCCACTCCACTCGCATACCGCTGTCCCCTCCACAACTCCCTTACCCGACTCCTCTACCCAACCCCCCGTCATCACACCCCTAACACACTCCCCTCCCCCACTCCCCTCCCACACTCCCCTCCCCCACTCCCCTACCACACTCCTCTCCCCCACTCCCCTAACCCACATCCCTACTCCACTCCCCGACCCCACTCCCAGACCCCACTCCCTGACCCCACTCCCCTAACCCACATCCCAACTCCACTTCCCGACCCCACTCCCTGACCCCACTCCCTGACCCCACTCACTGACCCACTCACCGACCCACTCACCCGACCCCACTCACCCTACCCCACTCCCCACTCCCCATCCGACTCCCCAACCCCACTCCCCCACTCCTCTACCCCACCCCCATGCCCCTCACCTAATCCCCTCCCCTAATGCACTCCCCCACTCCTCTACCCCACTCTCCTCCCCTCTCCTCTACCCCACTCTCCTCACCTCTCCTCTCCGCAACACCCCTCCCCCATTCCCCTCCCCCACTCCCCTTCCCCTCTCCCATCCCCAAACCACTCCCCCACTCCACACCCCCACTCCACTCCCCCACTCCGCACCACCTCTCCCCTCCCCATTCCCCTCCCCCACACCTCTCCCCCACTCCCCTCCCACACTAACCACCAACACACTCCGCCCCACTCCCCTCCCCCACTCCCCTCCACCACTGCCCTCTCCAAATCCCCTCCCCCAAATCCCCTCCCCCAAATCCCCTACCCCAAATCCCCTCCACCACTCGCCTACTGCTCTCCCCTCCACAACCCCCCTCCACAACTCCCTTACCTGACTCCCCTACCCAACCGCCCATCACCACTCCCCTCATCAACTCCCCTCCCTCACTCCCCTACCCCAAACCCCGACCCCACTCCCAGACCCCACTCCCCGACCCCCCTCCCCCACGCCCCTCCCCTAATCCCCTCCCCCACGCCCCTCCCTTAATCCCCTCCCCCACTCCTCTACCCCAATCTTCTCCCCTCTCCTCTCCACAACACCCCTCCCCCACTCCTTTCCCCACTCCTCTCCCCCACTCCTCTCCCACAGTCCACTCCCCCACTCCCCTCCCCCAAATCCCCTCCCCCAAATCCCCTACCCCAAATCCCCTACCCCAAATCCCCTCCCCCACTCGCCTACTGCTCTCCCCTCCACAACCCCCCCCACAACTCCCCGACCCGACACCCCTACCCGACTCCCCTACCCAAGCCCCCGTTACCACTCCCCCACCACACTCCCCTACCACACTCCCCTACCACACTCCCCTCCCCCACTCCGCTCCCCCACTCCGCTCTCACACTCCCCTACCAAACTCGCCGGCACCACACCCCTACCCCACTCCCCTACCCCACTCCCCTACCCCACTCTGCTCCCCAACTCTCCTACCCCACACTCCTCCCCGCTCCCCTTCCCTTCACCTCCTCACTGCCCTCCACTACCCAACTCCCCTACCCCAGACACCTCTCCCACTCCACTCCCCCACTCCCCTTCCCTCCACCTCCTCACTGCGCTCCAATCCCTCACTCCCCGTCCCCACTCCCCGACCCCACTCCCCGACGCCACTCCCCGACCCCACAATCCGACCCCACTCCCCCACGCCCGTCCCCCACGCCCTCCCCTAATCCCCTCCCCCACTCCTCGACCCCACTCTCCTCCCCTCTCCTCTCCGCAACACCCCTCCCCCACTCCTCTGGCCCACTGCTCTCCCCCACTCCTCTCACACACTCCCCTCCCCGCCTCAACTCCGCTGCCTCACCTCCCCTGCCTCAACTCCCCTCCTCAACTCCCCTGCATCACGCCCCTCCCCACTCCCCTCCCCACTCCCCTCCACACTCCCCTCCCCATACCCCTCCCCCACTCCCCTCCCCCACTCCCCTCCCCCACTCCCCTCCCCACTCTCATTCCCCGTTCCTCTCCCCCACAACCCTCCCCCACTCCCCTCCCCCACTCCCAGGTTCCCACTCCCCTCCCCCACTCCCCTCCCCCACTCCACTCCACCACAACACCCCTCCCAAACTCCTCACCTCACTCCCTGCCTCAACTCCCCTCCCCCACCCCCCTACTCCACACCCCTACCCCACTCCCCTCCCCAACTCTCCTCCCCACTCCCCTCACCTAATCCCATACCCCACTCCCCTACTCCACCACCCCTCCCCCACTCCCCTCCTCAACTCCCCTTCCTCACTCCCCTCCCCCACTCCCCTCCCTCACTCCCCACCCCCACTCCCCTCCCTCACTGCCCTAACCCTCTACCCTCCCCAACCCTCCTCCCATACTCCCCGCCCCCACTCCCCTCCCCCACTCCCCTACCACACTAACCTCCCCCACACCCCTCCTCACACCCCTCCCCACTCCCCTCCCCCACTCCCCTCCCCCACTCCCCTCATCACTCCCCTCCCCCACTCCCCTCCCCCACTCCCCTCTGCAAATCCCCTACCCAAAAACCCCTACCGCACTCCCCTCCCCCACTCCCCTCCCCCACTCCCCTCCACCACTCGGGTCCCCAACTCGCCTCCCCCACTCGCCTCCCCCACACCCCTACCCCACCCCCTCCCCCACTCCCCTCCCGTCCACCACTCCGATTCCCTGCACTTCCTCACTGCCCTCCCCTACCACACACCTATCCCCCACTACGCTCCCTCACTCACCTACCCCACTTCCCTCCCCCAATCCACTCCCCCACTCCTATTCCCCACTCCTCCCCCCACTCCTCTCCCCCACTCCCCTCCCCCACTCCCCTCCCCAAATCCCCTCCCCCAAATCCCCTACCCCAAATCTCCTACCCCAAATCCCCTCCCCCACTCGCCTACTGCTCTCCCCTCCACAAATCCCCCTCCACAACTCCCCTACCCGACTCCCCTACCCAAACCCACATCACCACACCCCTACCACACTCCCCTATCACACTCCCCTACCACACTCCCCTCCCCCACTCCGCTCCCCCACTCAGCTCTCCCACTTCCCTACCAAACTCCCCGGCACCACACCCCTTCCCCACTCCGTTACCCCACTCCCCTACTCTACACCCCTACCCCACTCCGCTCCCCAACTCTTCTACCCCACACTCCTCCCCGCTCCCCTTCCCTCCACCTCCTCACTGCCCTCCACTACCCAACTCCCCTACCCCAGACACCTCTCCCACTCCACTCCCCCACTCCCCTTCCCTCCACCTCCTAACTGCGCTCCCCTCCCTCACTCCCCGACCCCACTCCCCTGCATCACACCCCTACCCCACTCCCCTAACCCACTCCGCTCCCCAACTTTCCTAACCCACACTCCTCCCCCGCTCCCCTTCCCTCCACCACCTCACTGCCCTCCACTACTCAACTCCCCTACCCCAGACACCTCCGCCACTCCACACCCCCACTCCCCTTCCCTCCACCTCCTCACTGCTCTCCCCTCCCCCACTCCCCGACCCCACTCCCCCACCCCTCTCCCCGACCCCTCTCCCCAACCCCACTCCCCGTACCCCCTCCCCCCACGCCCCTCCCCTAATCTCCTCCCCCCACGCCCCTCCCCTAATCCCCTCCCCCACTCCTCTACCCCACTCTTCTCCCCTCTCCTCTCCGCAACACCCCTCCCCCAATCCACTCCCCCACTCCTTTCCCCCACTCCTCTCCCCCACTCCTCACCACAACTCCCCTCCCCCCACTCCCCTCCCCACTCCCCTCCCCCAAATCCCCTCCCCCAAATCCCCTTCCCCAAATCCCCTACCCCAAATCCCCACCCCAAATCCCCTCCCCCACTCGCCTACTGCTCTCCCCTCCACAAACCCCCTCCACAACTCCCCGACCCGACTCCGCTACCCGACTCCCTTACCCAAACCCCTGTCACCACTCCCCCACTACGCTCCCTCACTCAGCTAGCCAACTTCCCTATCCCACTCCACTCCCCCACTCCTCTTCCACACTCACCTCCCCACTCCCCTCCACAACTCCCCTCCCCACTCCCCTCCCCCAAATCCCCAACCCCAAATCCCCCACCCCAAATCCCCGACCCCAAATCCCCTCCCCCAAATCCCCTCCCCCACTCGCCTACTGCTCTCCCCTGCACAACAACCCTCCACAACTCCCCTACCCGACTCCCCTACCCAAACCCACGTCACCACACCCCTACCACACTCCCCTGCCACACTCCCCTACCACACTCCCCTACCACACTCCCCTCCCCAACTCTGCTCCCCCACTCCGCTCTCCCACTCCCCTACCAAACTCCCCGGCACCATACCCCTACCCCACTCCCATACCCCACTCCCCTACCCCACTCCCCTACCCCACTCCCCTACCCCACTCCCCTAACCCACGCCGCTCCCCAACTCTCCAACAATACACTCCTCCCCGCTCCCCTTCCCTCAACCTCCTCACTGCCCTCCACTACCCAACTCCCCTATCCCAGACACCTCTCCCACTCCACACCCCCACTCCCCTTCCCTCCACCTCCTCAGTGCGCTCCCCTCCCTCACTCCCCGACCCCACGCCCCGACCCCACTCCCCGAACCTCACTCCCCGACCTCACAACCCGATCTCCACAACCCGACCCCACTCCCCCACGCCCGTCCCCCACGCCCTCCTCTAATCCCCTCCCCCACTCCTCTACCCCACTCTCCTCCCCTCTCCTCTCCGCACACCTCTCCCCCACTCCTCTGCCCCACTCCTCTCCCCCACTCCTCTCCCATACTCCCCTGCCCGCCGCAACTCCCCTGCCTCAACTCCCCTCCTCAACCCCCCTGCCTCAACTCCCGTCCTCAACTCCCCTGCATCACGCCCCTCCCCACTCCCCTCCCCCACTCCCCTCTCCACTCCCCTCCCCCACACCCCTCCCCCACTCCCCACCCCCACTGCCCTCCCCCACTCCCCTCCCCACTCCCATTCCCCATTCCCCTACCGCACAACCCTCCCCCACTCCCCTCCCCCACTCCCCTCCCCACTCCCAGGTTCCCACTCCCTTCCCCCACTCCCCTCCCCCACTCCCCTCACCCACTCCCCTCCACCACAGCACCCCTCCCCCACTCCTCACCTCACTCCCTGCCTCAATTCCCCTCCCCCACTCCCCTACTCCACACCCCTACCCACTCCCCTCCCCAACTCTCCTCCCCCACTCCCATCACATATTCCCATACCCCACTCCCCTACTCCACCCCCCTACCCCACTCCTTCTCCTCAACTCCCCTTCCTCACTCCCCTCCAGAACTCCCCTCCCTCACTCCCCTCCCCCACTCCCCTCCCTCACCCCCTAAACCTCTACCCTCCCCAACTCTCGTCCTCAACTCCCCTCCCCCACTCCCCTCCCCCACTCCCCTCCCCACTCCCCTACCACGCTCCCCTACCACACTAACCTCCCCCACACCCTCCACTCTCCCCTCCCCCACTCCCCTCCCCCACTCCCCTCATCATTCCCCTCCCCCACTCCCCTCCCCAAATCCCCCACCCCAAAACCACAAACGCACACCCCTCCCCCCTCCCCTCCCCCACTCGCTTCCCCCACTCGCTTCCCCCACTCCCCTACCCCACCCCCTCCCGCACTCCCCTCCCGTCCACCACTCCGATTCCCTGCACCACCTCACTGCCCACCCCTACCACACACCTATCCCCCACTACGCTCCCTCACTCAGCTAGCCAACTTCCCTATCCCACTCCACTCCCCCACTCCTCTTCCACACTCACCTCCCCACTCCCCTCCACAACTCCCCTCCCCACTCCCCTCCCCCAAATCCCCAACCCCAAATCCCCCACCCCAAATCCCCGACCCCAAATCCCCTCCCCCAAATCCCCTCCCCCACTCGCCTACTGCTCTCCCCTGCACAACAACCCTCCACAACTCCCCTACCCGACTCCCCTACCCAAACCCACGTCACCACACCCCTACCACACTCCCCTACCACACTCCCCTACCACACTCGCCTACCACACTCCCCTCCCCAACTCTGCTCCCCCACTCCGCTCTCCCACTCCCCTACCAAACTCCCCGGCACCATACCCCTACCCCACTCCCATACCCCACTCCCCTACCCCACTCCCCTACCCCACTCCCCTACCTCACTCCCCTACCCCACTCCGCTCCCCAACTCTCCTACCACACACTCCTCCCCGCTCCCCTTCCCTCCACCTCCTCACTGCCCTCCACTACCCAACTCCCCTACCCCAGACACCTCTCCCACTCCACTCCCCCACTCCCCTTCCCTCCACCTCCTCACTGCGCTCCCCTCCCTCACTCCCCGACACCACTCCACGACCCCACTCCCCGTCCCCACTCGCCGACCCCACTCCCCGACCCCACACCCCGACCCCACTCCCCCACGCCCGTCCCCCACGCCGTCCCCTAATCCCCTCCCACACTCCTCTACCCCACTCCTCTCCCCCACTCCTCTCCCCACTCCTCTCCCACACTCCTCTCCCCGCATCAACTCCCCTGCCTCAACTTCCCTCCTCAACTCCCCTGCATCACGCCTCTCCCCACTCCCCTCCCCAATCCCCTCCCCACTCCCCTCCCCCACTCCCCTCCCAACTCCCATTCCCCATTCCCCCCCCACAACCCTCCCCCACGCCCCTCCCCCACTCCCCTCCCCCACTCCCCTCCCCCACTCCCAGGTTCCCACTCCCCTCCCCCAATCCCCTCCCCCACTCCCCTCCCCCACCCCTCCACCACTCCCCTCCACCACAACACCCCTCCCCCACTCCTCACCTCACTCCCTGCCTCAACTCCCCTCCCCCACTCCGCTACCCACACCCCTACCCCACCCCCCTCCCCAGTTCTCCTCGCCCGCTCCCCTCACCTAATCCCATACCCCACTGCCCTACTCCACCCCTCTCCCCCACTCCCCTCCTCAACTCCCCTTCCTCACTCCCCTCCCCCACTCCCCTCCCCCACTCCGCTCCCTCACACCCCTAACCCTCTACCCTCCCCAATTCTCCTCCCATACTCCCCTCCCCCACTCCCCTCTCCCCACTCCCCATCACACTAACCTCCCCCACACCCCTCCCCACTCCCCTCCCCACTCCCCTCCCCCACTCCCCTCCCGCACTCCCCTCCCCCACTCCCCTCCCGCACTCCCTTCCCCAAATCCCCTACGCCAAAACCCCTACCGCACTCCCCACCCCCACTCCCCTCCCCACACTCGCCTCCCCCACTCGCCTCCCCCACTCGCCTCCCCCACTCTCCTCCCCCACTCCCCTACCCCACCCCCTCCCCCACTCCCCACCCGTCCACCACTCTGATTCCCTGCACCTCCTCACTTCCCTCCCCTACCACACACCTATCCCCCACCACGCTCCCTCACTCACCTACCGCACTCCCCTTCACAACTCCCCTACCCGACTCCCTTATCCAACCCCCGTTACCACGCCCATACCACACTCCCCTCCGCCACTCTGCTCCCTCACTCCCCCACCCCAATCCCCGATACCACTCCCCGACCCCACTCCGCACCCCAACTCTCCTACCCCACACCCCTCCCCCACTCCCCTTCCCATACCTCCTCTCTTCCCTCCACTACCCAACTCCCCTACCCCAGACGCCTCCCCCACTCTACTCCCCCACTCCCCTTCCCTCCACCTCCTCACTGCGCTCCCCTGCCCCAATCCCCTAAATCATTCCCCTACCCAACTCC
This sequence comes from Heterodontus francisci, assembly GCF_036365525.1. Taxonomy (NCBI): domain Eukaryota; kingdom Metazoa; phylum Chordata; class Chondrichthyes; order Heterodontiformes; family Heterodontidae; genus Heterodontus; species Heterodontus francisci. Next base: position 12,819 of record NW_027140800.1, read on the forward strand.
ACTACCCGACTCCCCTTCCCCATTCCCCTGCCCCACTTCCATACCCCACCCCCTCACCCACTCCCCTCCCCCCACTCCCGTCCACCTCTCCGCTTGGGGCGGCACAGTGGCGCAGTGGTTAGCACTGCAGCCTCACAGCTCCAGGGACCCGGGTTCGATTCTGGGTACTGCCTGTGTGGAGTTTGCAAGTTCTCCCTGTGTCTGCGTGGGTTTTCTCCGGGTGCTCCGGTTTCCTCCCACAAGCCAAAAGACTTGCAGGTTGGTAGGTAAATTGGCCATTATAAATTGTCACTAGTATAGGTAGGTGGTAGGGAAATATAGGGACAGGTGGGGATGTTTGGTAGGAATATGGGATTAGTGTAGGATTAGTATAAATGGGTGGTTGATGGTCGGCACAGAAACGGTGGGCCGAAGGGCCTGTTTCAGTGCTGTATCTCTAATCTAAATCTAATCTTCCCAGCACCTCTTCACTGCCCTCCCCTACCACACTCCCATCCCCCACTACCCTTCCCCACTCCCCTACCCCACTTCCCTACCCTGCTCCACTCCCCCACTCCCCTTCAGCACTCCCCTCCACAACTCCCCTACCCCACTCCACGACCCCACATGCCTCCCCCACACCCCTACCCCACTCGCTCCCCTACGACCCTACCCCACTCTGCTACTACACTCCCCTACCCCACTCCCTGACACCACACCCGTAACCCACACCTCTACCCAACTCCGCTTCCCAACCCTCCGACCCCAATACCCTCCCCCACTCCCCTTCCCTCCACCTCCTCACTGCGCTCCCCTACCCACTCCCCTTTCCCACTGCACTTTCCCACTCCCCTACCCCACTCCCCTAACTCACTTCCCTCCTCCACTCCCCTTCATTCTCTTCCTCACTGCCCTCCCCTACACAGCTCCCCTACGCCACTGCCTCTCTCACTCCCCACGTCACCCCCCTTCCCTCCACCTGCTCACTGCCCTCCCCTACCCCACACCTCCACTCCACTCCCGTCTCAAACTGCCCTACCTCACTCCACTCCACCAGTTACCGCCCCCACGACCCTACCCCACTCCCTTCCCCCAATCCCTTCCCCCATTCCACTCCCTCTATCCCCTCTCCCATACATCTACCTCACTCCCCTCCCCCACTCCCCTCCCCCATTCCCCACCCCCACTCCCCTACCCCACTCGCCTACCCCACACCCCTACCCCACACCCCTACCCCACTCCCCTACTCCACTGACCTATCACACACCCTTCCCCCACTCCCCTCCCCATTACCCTCCCCACTCCCCTTCCCGCCAAATCCTCACTGCTCTCCCCAACCCCACTGCCCTGCCTCACTCCCCTTTCCTCCACCTCCTCACTGCCCTCCCCTCCCCGACTCCCCTCATCCACTCCCATCCGCCACTCCCCTCAGCCACTCCAACACCCCACTTCCCTCCCCCACTCCCCTCCCCCACTCCCCTACATCACTCCCCACCCCACTCCCCTACCCCACTTCCCTCTCCAACTCCCCTCCCCAACTCCCAACCCACTCCCCTTCCCTCCACCTCCTTAGAGCCCACCCCTACCACTCTCCCTGACACCACTCTGCACCCCCACTCCCCATCTCCACTCTCCTAACCCACTACCCCACCCCACTACCCCACCCCACTCCACTCCACCACTCCCCTACCACACTACCCCACCCCACTCCACCACTCCCCTATCCCACTACCCCACCCCACTCCCCTCCCCCACTCCCCTCCCCCAATCCACTACCTCAGTCCCCTCCCCATAACCCTACCTCAATCCCCTCCCCCACTCCCCTAACCCACACACTTTACCAACACCCCTCCCCCACTCCTCTCCCCCACTCCCCTCCCCAACTGCCCTCCTACATTCCCCTACCTCACTCCCCTACCGCACTCCCCTACCTCACTCCCCTACCCCACTCCCCTACCTCACTCCCCTTCCCCACTCCCCTCCCCAACTCCCCTCCCTAACTCCCCTCCCCAACTCCGCTCCCCAACATCGCACCCTAACTCATCTCCCCCAGTCCCCTGAACAACTCCCATACCCCACTCCCCTACCCCACCCCCTCGACAACCCCCTTCCACAATTCCCCTCCCTCAAACCCACCCCCACTCCCCTCCCCCACTCCCCTCACCCACTACCCTCCCCCGCTGCCCTCCCTCTTCACCTCCCCATTCCCCTCCCCCACTCCCCAACTCCCCTCTCACACTAACCTACCCCACTCCCCCACTCCCCTCTCCCACACCCCTACCCCACTCCGCTTACATTCACGTCCTCACTGCCCGTCTCTACCACACTCCCACCCCACACTGCCATCCCCCACTACCCTCCCCCACTTCCCAGACCGCACTCCGCTCCACAACGCCCCTACCCCACACCCCTACCACACACCCCTACCCCAAACCCATTACCCACTCCGCTACCACACTCCACCACCCCCTCCCTCACCCTCTCCATTCCACTCCACCACCCCCTCCCTCCCCCTCTTCATTCCCCTCCACCTCCCCCTCCCTCCCACTCTTCATTCCCCTCCACCACCCCCTCCCTCCGCATCTTTATTCCCATCCACCACCCCCTCCCTCCCCCACTTCATTCGCATCCAAATACCCTTCCAACCCCATGTTCATTCACCTCCATCACCCCCTCCCTCGCCCCATCTTCATTCCCATCCACCAGCCCCTCCCTCCCCATCTTCATGCCCATCCTCCAAACCCTCCCTCCCCCTCTTCATTCCCCTCCACCACATCTTCCCTCCCCCTCTTCATTCCCCTCCACCACATCTTCCCTCCCCCTCTTCATTCCCCACCACCCCCTCCCTCCCGCTCTTCATTCCCCACCTCCCCCTCCCTCCCCCTCTTCATTCCCCTCCACCACCCCCTCCCTCCACTTATTCATTCCCCACCACCCCCTCCCTCCCCCTCTTCATTGCCCACCTCCCGCTCCCTCCCCCTCTTCATTGCCCACCTCCCGCTCCCTGCCCCTCTTCATTCCCCTCCACCACCCCCTCCCTCCCCCTCTTCATTCCCCTCCACCTCCCCCTCCCTCCCCCTCATCATTCCCATCTACCTCCCCCACCCTCCTCCTCTTCATTACCCACCACCATCCCCTCCCACCCCATCTTCATTCCCCACCACCTCCCCCTCCCTCCCCCTCTTCATTACCCTCCACCACCCCCTCCCTCCACCTCTTCATTCACCTCCACCTCCCCCTCCCTCCCCCACTTCATTACCCTCCACCACCCCCTCCCTCCCCCTCTTCATTCCCCTCCACCACCCCCTCCCTCCACCTCTTCATTATCATCCATCACCCCCTCCCACACCCTCTTCTTTCTCCTCCGTACCCCCTCCCTCCCCCTCTTCATTCTCCTCCACCAACCCCTCCCTCCCTCTCTTCATTCCCCTCCACCTCCCCCTCCCTCCCCCTCTTCATTCCCATCCACCTCCCCCACCCTCCTCCTCTTCATTCCCCACCACCATCCCCTCCCTCCCCCTCTTCATTCCCCTCCACATCCCCCTCCCTCCCCCTCTTCATTACCTTCCACCACTCACTCGTTCCCCCTCTTCATTCCCCTCCACCACCCCTCCCTCCACCTCTTCATTATCATCCATCACCCCATCCCACACCCTCCTCTTTCTCCTCCATACACCCTCTCTCCCCCTCTTCATTCCCCTCTACCACCCCCTCCCTCCCCCTGTTTATTCCCCTCCACCACCCCCTCACTCCCCCATTCATTCCACTCCACCTCCGCCTCCCTCCATCCTCTCCACCTCCCCTCCCTCCCCCTCTTCATTCCCCTCCACCTCCCCCTCCCTCAGCTCTTCATTCCCCTCCACCTCCCCCTCCCTCCCCCCTTCATTCCCGTCCACCTGCCCCTCCCTCCCCCTCTTCATTCTCCTCCACCACCCCCACCTCCCCCTCTTCTTTCTCCTCCACCAACCCCTCCCTCCCCCTCTTCATTCCCCCCACCACCCCTCCCTCCCTCTCTTCATTCCCCTCCACCACACCCTCCCTCCCCCTCTTCATTCTCCTCCACCACACCCTCACTCCCCCTATTCATTCCATTCCAACTCCCCCTCCCTCCATTCCTCTCCACCTCCCCTCCCTCCCCCTCTTCATTCTCCTCCACCAACCCCTCCCTCCCCCTCTTCTTTCTCCTCCACCAACCCCTCCCTCCCCCTCTTCATTCCCCTCCACCACCCCTCCCTCCCTCTCTTCATTCCCCTCCACCTGCCCCTCCCTCCCCCTCTTCATTCTCCTCCACCACCCCCACCTCCCCCTCTTCTTTCTTCTCCACCAACCCCTCCCTCCCCCTCTTCATTCCCCCCACCACCCCTCCCTCCCTCTCTTCATTTCCCTCCACCACACCCTCCCTCCCCCTCTTCATTCCCCTCCACCACCCCCTCACACCCCCTATTCATTCCATTCCAACTCCCCCTCCCTCCCCCTCTTCATTCCACTCCACCTGCCCCTCCCTCCCCCTCTTCATTCTCCTCCACCACCCCCTCCCTCCCCCTCTTCTTTCTCCTCCACCAACCCCTCCCTCCCCCTCTTCATTCCCCTCCACCACACCTCCCTCCCTCTCTTCATTCCCCTCCACCACACCCTCCCTCCCCCTCTTCATCCCCCTCCACCTCCCCCTCCCTCCCCCTCTTCATTTTCCTCCACCTCCCCCTCCCTCCCCCTCTTCATTCTCCTCCACCTCCCCCTCCCTCCCCCTCTTCATTGCCCTCCACCCCCCTCCCCCCTCTTCATTCCACTCCACCTCTACCTCCCTGCCCCTCTGCATTCCCTTCCACCACCCCCTCCCGCCCCCTTCATTACCCTCCACCTCCCCTCCCCCTCTTCATTCCCCTCCACCACCCCCTCCCTCCCCCTCTTATTTCCCCTCCACCTTCCCCTCCCTCCCCCTCTTCATTCCCCCCACATTTCCCTCCCTCCCCCTCTTCATTCCCCTCCCCCTCCCGCCCCCTCTTCATTCCCCTACCCTCTCCCCCACTCCCTTCCCCCATTCCCTTCCACTCTCCCCTGCGCCAATCTCGCACTATCTCCTTCTTCCACACTCCTCCTCCCACTTTCCCCCTCCTTTCTGACCATTGCCCTCCCCCACTCTCCTCTCAAACTCCCCTCCCCACTCTCTGCCACACTCCCCCTCCCCATCCCCCACTCCCCTCCCCAACTTCCTTCCACACTACCCACTCCCTTCCCTCACACTCCCCTCCCCCTAACACTCCCCTCCCCCTCACCATTACACACCCTCCCCTTCTACTCTCCTATTTCCCCACACCCCATCCTCCACTCTACTTCCGCATTCCCCACTCACCTCCCCTCTCATTCTGCCATTCCCCTCAACGCACCCCTCCCCCACTCGTCCCCGGTCCCCACTCCCCTTTCCCCTCCCACATACCACTCCCCTCTCTCACTCCTATCGTCCACTCCAGTCCCCCACTCCTCACTCGCTCCCCTACACCCCTTGTTCGCATCCTCTCCCCCTCAGACCTGGTCTCCCTCCACACTGCCCTCCCTCTCACATCCCCCACTTCCACTCCCACACTCCCTCTCACACACACCCATCCGCCACTCCCCTCCATCTGCCCTACCCTCAAAACCCTCTCCCCCACTACCTTGCTCCACTACCCTCCGCCACTACCCACCCCACTCGGTCAACTCCCCTCCCCCACTCCCTTCTCTACCGTCCCTCGTCCCCCACTCCCCTTCCCCACTCCCCACACCTCCACCTCCCCTGCCAAATACCCCTCCCAACTCCTCTGCCGACTCACCTTCACCCCCGCCCCTCCCCCGCTCCCATCGCCCATACCCCTGCCCCTCTACCTCCCCCCAACACCCTGCACCAAATCCCCTCCCTCGCTACCCTCCCAACCACACCTCACCCCCACTCCCGTGCCCCTAAGCCCTACCCACTCCCCGCTCTCCTGTCCCCCTCCCCCAATCACCTCCCTCCCCTCCCCACTCCACTTCCTCCCATCTCCCACTTCTCTCCCTCCCCTACCATTACCCCGCTCCACTTCCAAACTCCCCTCCCCGACTCCCGTCCTCCTCCACCCCACTCCACTCCCCACTCCCATCCTCCACTACCGCCCCCCACTCCCCTCCCCCTCCCCTCCCACTCTGCCCTCCCCAACTCTCCCCACACTCCCCTCCCCCACTCCCGTCCCGCACTCACCCTAACCCTAACCCACTCTCGTTCCCCTACATCCTCATTCCACCTCTCCCTCCCCCACATCCCTGCCCCTCCCCCACATGCCTCCCCACCCCCTCCCCTCCACTCCCCTCACACTCCCAACTGCAAATCCCCTCCTCCATTCCCCTAACTACCCTCTCCCCACTCCACTCCCCTCACTCCCCAACCCCTCCTCTCACACCTGTCCCCAAACCCCTCCCCCCACTCCCTTCGCCCACCCCTCCCCCACTTCTCCACCACTCCTCCCACACTTCCCTCCTCCAACCCTCCCCCACTACCCCCGCACTCCTCCCCCACTCCTCCCACTCCCAACTCCAAATCCCCTCACCCACTCTGCTAACTCCGTGCTGCACTCCCCTAACGTCCCTCTGCCCACTCTATTCCCCCTCTTCCCTCCCTCCCCAACCCCTCCCCTCACTCCTGTCCCCAGTCCCCTCCCCCCACTACGCTCCCCCACTCCGCCCCCACTCCTCTCCCCCACTCCTCCCTACTCCCCTCCCCCACTCCCCTTCCTCAAACCGCTCCCCAGCCTCTCCCCTCCCCCAAGAGCTCCCCTCCCCCACTCCTCTCCCCCACTCACCGACCCCACTCCCCACTCCCCTCCCATTTCCCTCCCCACTCTCACTTCCCCCACGCCCCTCCTCCACTGCCCTCGTACATTCCCCTCCTCAGTCCACTGCCCTCCGCACTCACCCTCTCCAACACCTCTCCCCCACTCTCTTCCCCTCCTTAACCCAATTTACTATCCCACCCACTCCATTCACTCACTCCCTTACCCGTCCCCTCCCCATTCCTCTCCCCTTCCACTCCCCACCCCTCCTCTCCCCACTTCTATCCCCCACTCCTCTCCCCCACTCCTCTCCCCCACTCCTCTCCCCACCCCTCCACTCGCCCACTCCCCTCCCCCATTTCCCTCCCCACTCATCTTCCCACTCATCTCCCATCCCTCAATCCCCTCCCCACTTTCCTCCTCCACACCCGCTGCCCCCATTGCCCTCCCCTCCGCGACTCCCTTCACCTCTCACATCTCCCTCCCCTCACAGCCCCCTACTCCACTCCGCTTCCTCTCCCACATCTCCCATCGCCCTTCCCTCCCCCACCCCTTCCCAACTCCCCTCCTTTCCCTTACCCCACCTCACACACTCACTCCAATTTTCCCACTCGCCTTCCCCCATTCCCCTTTCCTAGTCCCTCCCTAACTCCCACTTCTCTCACCCAGTCCCGTCTCCCATTCTCCTCCCCCACTCCCTCACCTCACCCACTCCTCTCCCGCACCCCCCCCAAAAGGACCCTCCCCACCCCAATCCACTCCCACTCCCCTCCCCCACCCCCAAACCCCCCTCCTCTTCCCCACTCCATTCCCCCACTCCCCTCCCCCACTCCCCTCCCCCACTCTTCTGCCAATCCCACCACTCCTCCCCGACTTGCCACACTCCCTACCCCAACCCCTCCCACACTCCCCTCCTTACCCTCCTCTCCTGCCCAACACCTCAACCCCTCCCCCACTCCCCTCCCCCGCTCCCCTCCCCAATCCCCTCCCCTAACCCCCAACTCTGCGCTCCACCACTCCTCTCCATCTCTCCCATCTTTGCTCTCTCACTCCCTTCCTAATATCCTTGCCACATCTCCGTCCCCCACCCCCCTGCCACATCCCCTACTCCCTCACTCACATCCTCCACGCCATTCCCCACCACCCTCTCCCAATTCCACTCACCCTCCCCCAATCCCACTCCGCTCCCCCCAATCCCACTCACCTTCCCCCAATCCCACGCACCCTCCCCCAATACCACTCGCACTCCCCCAAGACCACACACCCTCTCCCACTCCACTCCCCCACTCCCATCCCCCACTTCCCTCCCTCACCCCCTTCAACACCTATCTCACCACTTCCCTCCCTTCCCCACGCTCCTCATGACTCCCCTCCCCCTTTCCACTTCCTCAATTCACACATTCACTCCCCTCATCCTCCTCACTCACCTCCACCTCCCCTCTCCCATTGCCCTCTCCACTCCCCTCCCCCATTCCCCTCCCCATTCCCTTCCCCCACCCCCAGTCCCTTTCCCCTCTCCTCCCCAATACCCCATCACCTACCCCCTCCCCTCTCCTCCCCAACAACCTCCCACTTACCCCTCCACTCTCCTCCCCAACACCCCCTCCCCCTCAACTCCCCTCCCCCACTCCCCTCTCCACTCCCCTCCCCCTCCCCCACTACCCTCCCCATTCCCTTCCCCTCCCCCTCCCCCACCCCCCACCACCACTCCCTTCCCCCTCAACATGCCCACTCTATTCCCCCACTCCCTTCCCTCTCCCCTTCCCCCTCCCCAATCCCCTACACAACACCCACCCCCTACTTCTCATCGGCTTCCGCCACTCCCCTCCGCCACTCCCATCTTTCACTGCCCTCCCCCACTACCCTACACCTCCCCCACTACCCTCCTCGAGTCCCCTTCCCCACTGCCCTGTCCACTCGCCTCCTTTCCCCACTCCACTCCCCTCTCCCCTCCCGCACCACACGCTGCACACTCACCTGCATCTCCCACTTCCCTCCCCCTCCCCACTCCCCTACTCCCCTTCCCCTGCCACTCTCCCCTCCCCTGCCCTTCCCGTCCCACATCCCCCTCCCCACTCCATTCCCAAACTCCCCTTCCCCCTCCACCTCCCCCACTCCAAGCCCCCATTCCCCACCCATCCCCCACTCCACCACTTTCCTCGCTCACTCCCATCCGCCACTGCACTCCCCACTCCTCTCTAACCTCCCCTACACCCCTTCACTTACCACACTCTCCTCCTCACATACCCTCTCTCTCCCCCTCACATCCCTTCTCCCTCCCCACAACCCTCCCTCTGCCCCACTCACTCTCCCCCACTCCCCTAACCCCCCTCCCTGTTCCCTGCACTCCATCCCACTGCCCTCCTTTATTCCCTTCCTGCTCCCCCTCTATCACTCCCATCCCCCTCCCCGCCCTTCCCCCTCCCTCCCCACTCTATTCCCCCACTCCCTTCCATCTCCCCTTCCCCCTTCCGCCTTACCCCATCCCCAATCCCTTCCACAACACCCACCCCCTACTTCTCATCGGCCTCCCCCACTCCTCTCCGCCATTCCCATCTTTCACTACCCTCCCCCAGTACCCTTACCCACTACCCTCCCCCACTACCCCACACCTCCCCCACTACCCTCCGCGAGTCCCCTTCTCCACTGCCCTGTCCACTCCCCTCCTTTCCTCACTCCACTCCCCTCCCTCCCCCTCCCCACCACACTCTGCACACTCACTCCCGTCTCCCATTCCCTACCCCTCCCCACTCCCCCTCTCCCCACTCCCCTTCCCCTGCATCACTCCCCTTAACTTCTCACATCCCCCTCCTCCACTCACATCCTCACTCCACTCCCCCACTCCAAGACCCCATTCCCCACTCCCTCCCTCACTCCACTACTCTCCTGCCTCACTCCCATCCGCCACTCCGCTCCTCACTCCTCTCTCCCCTCCCGTACACCCTTTCACTCACCACCCTCTCCCCCTCACATCCCCTCTCCCTCCCCACAACCCTCCCCCTGCCCCACTCACCCTCCCCCACTCCCCTAAATTTGCACCCCCACTCCCCAACTCCCCTCCCTGTTCCCTGCACCCCACCCCACTTCCCTCCCTTATTCCCTTCCTGCTCCCCCTCTACCACTCCCATCCCCCTCCCTGCCCTTCCCCCTCCCCTTCCCCACTCTATTCCCCCACTCCCTTCCCTCTCCCCTTCTCCCCCTCCCCAATCCCCTCCACCACTCACCTACCCTACTCCTCATTGGCTAACCCCATTTCCCTCCGCCACTCGCCTCCCCCACTTCCATCCACCTACCCCGTTACCCTCCACGAGTCCCCTTCCCCACATCCCTTCTCCACTGCCCTACCAACTCCCCTCCCTTCCCCACACCCCTCTTCCGTCCCCTAACCAACACTGCAAACTCACTCCCATTTCCCACTCCAGTCTCACTGCCACCTTGCACATTCCTCTCCCTGCTCCCCTCACCCTCCCCTGCCCAGTCCCCTCCCCTACTCCCCTCCCCAACCCCCTGCACTCCCCTCCCACACTCCCCACTCTCCTCCCTCACTCGCATCCTCCACTCTAGTTCCTACTCCTCTCTCCTGTCCCCTTTACCGCCCACTCACCACCCTCTCCCCTCACACTCCCTCTCACTCCCCACTACCCTCCCCCAATCCCACTCACCCTCCCCACTCTCCCTCCCCCGTGCCCCTTCTGCTCTGCCCTCCCCCTCCCTCACGCCCCATCCCCAATCCCTTCCCCCACACCTTTCCCCAGTCCCATCAACCCTTCCCACCCCTTCCCCCTCACGCAACACCCCCTCCTACACTCCCCAGCACCTCCCCACTCCTCTTCTGCCTCCCTTCCCCTACCCCCAACCTCCACTACCCTCCCCCACTCCCCTCCTCACTCCCCTCCTCCACTCTTCCACTCCCAACTGACCTCCCGCATGTCCCACACCCCTCCCCCAAAGCTCTCCCACTCCCCCTCTCTCCTGCCACTCCACAACTCTCCCCTCCCCTCCCCCACTCCACAACTCTCCCCTCCCCTCCCCCACTTGCCTCTTCTCCCCTCCCCTCCCCCACACGCCTCCTCTCCCCTCCCCTCTCCCACTCGCCTCCTCTCCCCTCCCCTCCCACACTTGCCTCCTCTCTCCTCCCCCACTACGCCTCCTCTCCCCTCCCCTCCCCCACACGCCTCCTCTCCCCTCCCCTCTGCCACTCGCCTCCTCTCCCCTCCCTTCCCACACTTGCCTCCACTCTCCTCCCCACTACGCCTCCTCTCCCCTCCCCTCCCCCACACGCCTCCTCTCCCCTCCCCTCTCCCACTCGCCTCCTCTCCCCTCCCTTTCCACACTTGCCTCCACTCTCCTCCCCACTACGCCTCCTCTCCACTCCCCTCCCCCACTCCCCACTCCCGACTCAATTCCACCACTTCCCACTCTCCACTCTCGTCCCCCAATCTCCACTCCCGTACTCCCCTCCCCCACTCCTTTCATCACTCCACTTTTCACTCCCCTATCCCTCACCCCTCCTCCACTCACCTCGACCTCTCCCCTCCACTCCCCTCCTCACCACACTCCACTTCCATTTCCCCTATTCCTCACCCCTCACAAACTCCCCTCCCCTCTCACCTCCACTCCCCTCTCCACTCCTCTTCCCACTTCGCTCCCCCACTCCCCTCCCCACTCCCCTCCTCTCCCATCCCCCACTCCCCTCCCCCACTGCCTTCCCCCACTCTCCACTCCTCACTCCAACTCCCCTTCGCCACAAGTCTGGATTGAATTGGCTCTTTCCTGGTGTGTGAGTGGGACTCAGTACCACTCCAGCTGTTATTAAGTACTTTAGATGGGTCAGTTTTTGTCCAGTGTGTGCAGGAGGGTTTTCTGACACAGTATGTAGACAGGCCAACCAGGGGCGATGCCACATTGGATTTGGTACTGGGAAATGAACCCGGCCAGGTGTGAGATTTAGATGTAGGTGAGCACTTTGGTGATAGTGATCACAATTCGGTTAGGTTTACGTTAGCGATGGGCAGGAACAGGTATATACCGCAGGGCAAGAATTATAGCTGGGGGAAAGGAAATTATGATGCGATTAGGCAGGATTTAGGATGCGTAGGATGGGGAAGGAAACTGCAGGGGATGGGAACAATCGAAATGTGGAGCTTATTCAAGGAGCAGCCACTGTGTGTCCTTGATAAGTATGTACCTGTGAGGCAGGGAGGAAGTTGTCGAGCGAGGGAGCCGTGGTTTACTGAAGAAGTTGAAGCGCTTATCAAGAGGAAGAAGAAGGCTTATGTTAGGATGAGACGTGAAGGCTCAGTTAGGGCGCTTGAGAGTTACAAGCTAGCCAGGAAGGATCTAAAGGGAGAGCTAAGAAGAGCAAGGAGAGGACACGAGAAGTCATTGGCGGATAGGATCAGGGAAAACCTTAAGGCTTTCTATAGGTATATCAGGAATAAAAGAATGACTAGAGTTAGATTAGGGCCAATCAAGGATTAGAGTGGGAAGTTGTGTGTGGAATCAGAGGAGATAGGGGAAGTGTTAAATGAATATTTTGCGTCAGTATTTACAGTAGAGAATGAAAATGTTGTTCAGGAGAATACTGAGATTCAGGCTACTAGGCTAGATGGGATTGAGGTTCACAAGGAGGAGGTGTTATCAATTTTGGAAAGTGTGAAAATAGATAAGTCCCCTGGGCCAGATGGGATTTATCCTAGGATTCTCAGGGAAGCTAGGGAGGAGATTGCAGAGCCTTTGTCCTTGATCTTTATGTCGTCATTGTCGACAGGAATAGTGCCGGAAGAATGGAGGATAGCAAATGTTGTCCCCTTGTTCAAGAAGGGGAGTAGAGACAGCCCTGGTAATTATAGACCTGTGAGCCTTACTTCGGTTGTGGGTAAAATGTTGGAAAAGGTTATAAGAGACAGGATTTATAATCATCTGGAGAAGAATAAGCTCATTAGCGATAGTCAGCACGGTTTTGTGAAAGGTAGGTCGTGCCTCACAAACCTTATTGAGTTTTTCGAGAAGGTGACCAAACAGGTGGATGAGGGTAAAGCAGTGGATGTGGTGTATATGGATTTCAGTAAGGCGTTTGATAAGGTTCCCCACGGTAGGCGATTGCAGAAAATACGGAGGTATGGGGTTGAAGGTGATTTAGAGATTTGGATCAGAAATTGGCTAGCTGAAAGAAGACAGAGGGTGGTGGTTGATGGCAAATGTTCATCCTGGAGTTTAGTTACTAGTGGTGTACCGCAAGGATCTGTTTTGGGGCCACTGCTGTTTGTCGTTTTTATAAATGACCTGGAAGAGGGTGTAGAAGGGTGGGTTAGTAAATTTGCGGATGACACGAAGGTCTGTGGAGTTGTGGATAGTGTCGAAGGGTGTTGTAGGTTGCAGAGGGACATAGATAGGCTGCAGAGCTGGGCTGAGAGATGGCAAATGGAGTTTAATGCGGAAAAGTGCGAGGTGATTCACTTTGGAAGGAGTAACAGGAATGCAGAATACTGGGCTAATGGGAAGATTCTTGGTACTGTAGATGAACAGAGAGATCTTGGTGTCCATGTGCATAAATTCCTGAAGGTTGCTAACCAGGTTAATAGGGCTGTTAAGAAGGCATATGGTGTGTTAGCTTTTATTAGTGGAGGGATCGAGTTTCGGAGCCACGAGGTCATGATGCAGCTGTACAAAACTCTGGTGCGACCGCACCTGGAGTATTGCGTGCAGTTCTGGTCACCGCATTATAGGAAGGATGTGGAAGCTATGGAAAGGGTGCAGAGGAGATTTACTCGGATGTTGCCTGGTATGGAGGGAAGGTCTTACGAGGAAAGGCTGAGGGACTTGAGGTTGTTTTCGTTGGAGAGAAGGAGGAGGAGAGGTGACTTAATAGAGACATATAAGATAATCAGAGGGTTAGATAGGGTGGATAGTGAGAGTCTTTTTCCTCGGATGGTGATGGAAAACACGAGGGGACATAGCTTCAAGTTGAGGGGTGATAGATATAGGACAGATGTGAGAGGTAGTTTCTTTACTCAGAGAGTAGTAAAACGCGTGGAAAGCCCTGCCTGCAGCAGTAGTAGATACGCCAACGTTTAGGGCATTTAAGTGGTCATTGGATAGACATATGGATGAAAATGGAATAGTGTAGGTCAGATGGTTTCACAGGTCGGCGCAACATCGAGGGCCGAAGGGCCTGTACTGCGCTGTAATGTTCTAATTCTAAATTCGATTAGTGGTCTGGGTAGAATTGGCTCATTCCTGGTGGGTGAGTGGGGTTCAGTACCACTCCAGCCGGTATTAATAGAAGCCTGTATTGAATTGGCTCATTCCTGGTGTGTGAGTGGGACTCAGTACCACCCCATCTGTTATTAATAGTGGTCTGGGTAGAATTGGCTCATTCCTGGTGGGTGAGTGGGGTTCAGTACCACTCCAGCTGGTATTAATAGAGGTCTGGATTGAATTGGCTCTTTCCTGGTGGGTGAGTGGGGCGGCTCAGTACCACTCCAGCTGGTATTGATTGATGTTTGGAATGAACTGTCCCTTTCCCGGTGTGTGAGTGGGACACAGTGCCAGATCACCCGGGGTTAATAGAGTCCTGGAATGAACTGTCTCTTCTCTGCTGTGTGTGTGGGATTCAGTCCCACTCCAAATGTTACTAATAGAGGCCTGCATTGAATTGGCTCTTTCCGGGTGTGTGATTGGGGCTCAGAACCACTCCAGCTGGTATGAAAAGAGGTCTGGATTGAATTGGCTCTTTTTGGTGTGTGAGTGGGACTCAGTACCACTCCAGCTGGTATTAATAGCGGCCTGGATTGAATTGGTTGCTGCTGGTTCCTGAGGGGGGCTCAGTGCCATCCTGCTGGTATTAATAGAGGTCTGGATGGAATTGTCTTTTTCCTGGTGTGTCCGTGAGAATCAGTACCATTCCAGCTGGTATTAATAGAGGCCTGGAATGAATTGGCTCCTTCTGTTGTGTGAGTGGGATTCAGTCCCACTCCAAATGTTATTAATAGAGGCCTGCAATGAATTGGCGCTTTACTGGTGTGTGAGTGGGACTCAATACCACTCCAGCTGGTATGAATAGATGCCTGGATTGAATTGGCTCTTTCCTGGAGTGTGAGTGGTGCTCAGTACCACTCCAGCTGGTATTAAAAGAGGTTTGGATTGAATTGGCTCTTTCATGGTGTTTGAGTGAGACTCAGTACCTCTCCAGCTGGTATTAACAGAGGTTTGGATTGAATTGGCTCTTTCCTGGTGTGTGAGTGGGACACAGTGCCAAGACACCCGGTGTTAAAAGAGTCATGGAATGAACAGTCTCTTCTCTGCTGTTTGAGTGGGACTCAGCACCACTCCAAATGTTATTAATAGAGGCCTGCATTGAATTGTCTCTATCCTGGTGTGTGAGTGGGGCTCGGTACAACTCCAGCTGGTATTGATAGCGGCCTGGATTGTATTGGCTCTTTCTGGTGTCTGAGTGGGGCTCAGTACCAATCCTGCTGGTATTAATATAGGTCTGGATGGAATTGACTCTTTCCTGGTGTGTGCGTGAGACTCTGTACCACTCCAGCTGGTATTAATAGAGGTCTGGATTGAATTGGTTCTTTCCTGGGGAGTGAGTGGGGATCTGTACCACTCCAGCTGGTATTAATAGAGGTCTGGATAGAATTGGCTCTTTCCTGGTGTGTGAGTGGGACTCTGAACCACTCCAGCTGGTATTAATAGAGGTCGGGATTGAATTGGCTCTTTCCTGGTGTGTGAGTGGGACTCAGAACCACTCCAGCTGGTATGAATAGAGGTCTGGATTGAATTGGCTCTTTCCTGGTGTGTGAGTGGGGATCTGTACCACTCCAGCTGGTATTAATAGAGGCCCAGATTGAATTGCCTCTTTCTGGTGTGTGAGTGGGTCTCAGTACCACTCCAAATGGTATTAATAGAGGCCTGGAATGAACTGCCCTTTCCTGGTTTGTGACTGGGACTCAGTACCCCTCCAGCTAGTATTAATAGAGGCCTGGATTGTGTTGGCTCTTTCTGGTGTCTGCGTGGGGCTCAGAACCATTCCTGCTGGTATTAATTGAGGTCTGGATTGAATTGGCGCTTTCCTGGTGTGTGAGTGGGGGTTAATTCCATTCCAGCTGGTATTTATGGAGGCCTAGATTGAATTGGCCGTTTCCTGGTGTGTGACTGGGGCTCAGAACCACTCCAGCTGGTATTAATAGAAGCCTGGAATGAACTGTCCCTTTCCTGCTGTGTGAATGGGACTCAGTCACACTGCAGCTTGTATTATTGAGGTCTGGATTGAATTGGCACTTTCCTGGTGTGTGAGTGGGGCTCAGAACCACTCCAGCTGGGATTAAAAGAGGTCTGGACTGAATTCGCTCTTTCCGGGTGTGTGAATGGGGTTCAGTATCAGTCCAGCTGCTTTTCTTAGGGTTCTGGATTGAATTTGCTCTTTCCTTGTGTGTGAGGGGGCTCAGTACCATTCCAGCTGGTATTAACAGAGGCCTGGATTGAATTGGCTCTTTCTGGTGTGATTGTGTGGGGCTCAGGACCACTCCAACTGGTTAAATAGAGGCCTGGAATGAACTGTCCCTTTCCTGCTGTGTGTGTGGGACTCAGTCGCACTCCAGCTGGTATGAATAGAGGTCTGGATTGAATTGGCTGTTTCCTGGTGTGTGAGTGTGACTAAGGGGAAGAGCAGGCAGGGAGCAGATGATGAATGTAAAGGGACTGGTGGTCTGAGGTGCATTTGTTTTAATGCAAGAAGTGTAGTAGGTAAGGCAGATAAACTTAGGGCTTTGATTAGTACCCGGGAGTATGATGTTATTGCTATTACTGAGACTTGGTTGAGGGAAGGGCATGATTCACAACTAAATATCCCAGGATATGGATGCTTCACGCGGGATAGAGAGGGAGGTAAAAGGGGTGGAGGAGTTCCATTACTGGTCAAAGAGGATATCACAGCTGTGCTGAAGGATGGCACTATGGAGGACTCGAGCAGTGAGGCAATATGGACAGAACTCAGAAATAGGAAGGGTGTGGTAACAATGTTGGGGCTTTACTACAGGCCTCCCACCAGCGAGCGTGAGATAGAGGTACAAATATGTAAACAGATTATGGAAAGATGTAGGAGCAACAGGGTGGTGGTGATAGGAGATTTTAATTTTCCCAACATTGACTGGGATTCACTTAGTGTTAGAGGTCTCGATGGAGCAGAATTTGTAAGGAGCATCCAGGAGGGTTTTCTAGAGCAGTATGTAAATAGTCCAACTCGGGAAGGGGCCATACTGGACCGTAAGCTTTAACATACTCATGGACAAAGACGAGAGTGGTCCTAAAGGAAGAGTGCTAAATTGGGGGAAGGCCAACCATACGAAAATTCGGCAGGAGCTGGGGAATGTAGATTGGGAGCAGCTGTTTGAAGGTAAATCCACATGTGATATGTGGGAGGCTTTTGAAGAGAGGTTGATTAGCGTGCAGGAGAGACATGTTCCTGTGAAAATGAGGGATAGAAATGGCAAGATTAGGGAACTATGGATGACAGGTGAAATTGTGAAACTAGCTAAGAGGAAAAAGGAAGCATACATAAGGTCTAGGCGGCTGAAGAAAGACGAAGCTTTGAAAGATTATAGGGGCGGCACAGTGGCGCAGTGGTTAGCACTGCAGCCTCACAGCTCCAGGGACCCGGGTTCGATTCCGGGTACTGCCTGTGTGGAGTTTGCAAGTTCTCCCTGTGTCTGCGTGGGTTTTCTCCGGGTGCTCCGGTTTCCTCCCACAAGCCAAAAGACTTGCAGGTTGATAGGTTAATTGGCCATGATAAATTGTCACTAGTATAGGTAGGTGGTAGGGAAATATAGGGACAGGTGGGGATGTTTGGTTGGAATATGGGATTAGTGTAGGATTAGTATAAATGGGTGGTTGATGTTCGGCACAGACTCGGTGGGCCGAAGGGCCTGTTTCAGTGCTGTATCTCTAATCTAATCTAATCTAATGTAGGTCCAATCTGAAATGAGGAATTAAGAGGGCTAAAAGGGGTCATGAAATATCTTTAGCAAACAGGGTTAAGGAAAATCCCAAAGCCTTTAATTCATATATAAGGAGAAAGAGGGTAACTAGAGAAAGGATTGGCCCACTAAAGGACAAAGAAGGAATGTTATGCTTGGACTCAGAGAAAATGGGTGAGATTCTAAACGAGTACTTTGCATCGGTATTCACCGAGGAGAGGGACATGACGGATGTTGAGGTTAGGAACAGATGTTTGATTACTCTCAGTCAAGTCGGCATAAGGAGGGAGAAAGTGTTGGGTATTCTAAAGGGCATTAAGGTGGACATGTCCCCAGGTCCGGATGGCATCTATCCCAGGGTACTGAGGGAAGCGAGAGAGGAAATAGCTGGGGCCTTAACAGATATCTTTGCAGCATCCTTAAACACGGGTGAGGTCCCGGAGGACTGGAGACTTGCTAATGTTGTCCCCTTGTTTAAGAAGGGTAGCAGGGAAAATCCAGGTAATTATAGACCAGTGAGCCTGACGTCAGTGGTAGGGAAGCTGCTGGAGAAGATACTGAGGGATAGGATCTATTCCCATTTGGAAGAAAATGGGCTTATCAGTGATAGGCAACATGGTTTTGTGCAGGGAAGCTCATGTCTTACCAACTTAATAGAATTCTTTGAGGAAGTGACAAAGTTGATTGATGAGGGAAGGGCTGTCGATGTCATATACATGGACTTCAGTAAGGCGTTTGATAAGGTTCCCCATGGCAGGCTGATGAAGAAAGTGAAGGCGCTTGGGGTACAAGGTGTACCAGCTAGATGGATAAAGAACTGGCTGGGCAACAAGTGACAGAGAGTAGCAGTGGAAGGGAGTTTCTCAAAATGGAGACGTGTGACCAGTGGTGTTCCACAGGGATCCGTGCTGGGACCACTGTTGTTTGTGATATACATAAATGATTTGGAGGAAAGTATAGGTGGTCTGATTAGCAAGTTTGCTGACGACACAAAGATTGGTGGAGTAGCAGATAGTGAAGTGGACTGTCAGAGAATACAGCAGAATATAGATAGATTGGAGAGTTGGGCAGAGAAATGGCAGATGGAGTTCAATCAGGGCAAATGCGATGTGATGTATTTTGGAAGATCCAATTCAAGATTGAACTCTACAGTAAATGGAAAAGTCCTGGGGAAAATTGATGTCCAGAGAGATTTGGGTGTTCAGGTCCACTGTTCCCTGAAGGTGGCAACGCAGGTCAATAAAGTGGTCAAGAAGGCATACGGCATGCTTTCCTTCATCGGACGGGGTATTGAGTACAAGAGTTGGCAGGTCATGTTAAAGTTGGATAGGATTTTGGTTCGGTCACATTTGGAATACTGCTTGCAGTTCTGGTCGCCACATTACCAAAATGATGTAGATGCTTTGGAGAGGGTGCAGAGGAGGTTCACCAGGATGTTGCCTGGTATGGAGGGCGCTAGCTATGAAGAGAGGTTGAGTAGATTAGGATTATTTTCATTAGAAAGACGGAGGTTGAGGGGGGGACCTGATTGAAGTGTACAAAATCATGAGAGGTATAGACAGGGTGGATAGCAAGAGGCTTTTTCCCAGAGTGGGGGATTCAATTACTAGAGGACACGAGTTCAAAGTGAAAGGGGAAAAGTTTAGGGGGGATATGCGTGGAAAGTTCTTTACGCAGAGGGTGGTGGGTGCCTGGAACGCGTTGCCAGCGGAGGTGGTAGATGCGGGCACGATGGAGTCTTTTAACATGTATCTGGACAGATACATGAATGGGCAGGAAGAAAAGAGATACAGACCCTTAGAAAATAGGCGACATGTTTAGATAGAGGATCTGGATCTGCGCAGGCTTGGAGGGCCGAAGGGCCTGTTCCTGTGCTGTAATTATCTTTGTTCTTTGTTCTTTGTTCTTTGAGTACAACTCCAGCTGCTATTAATGGAGGTCTGGATCGAATTGGCACTTTCCTGGTGTGTGAGTGGGGATCAGTACAACTCCAGCTGGTATTGATAGAGGCCTGGAATGAACTGTCCCTTTCCTGCTGTGTGAGTGGGACTCAGTCGCACTCCAGCTGGTATTACAGAGGTCTGGATTGAATTGGCTCTTTCCTGGTGTGTGAGTGGGACTCAGTACCACTCCAGCTGGTATCAATGGAGGTCTGGATCGAATTGGCACTTTCCTGTTGTGAGTTGGGATCAGTTCAACTCCAGCTTGTATTAATAGAGGCCTGGAATGAACTGTCACTTTCCTGCTGTGTGAGTGGGACTCAGTCGCACTCCAGCTGGTATTACAGAGGTCTGGATTGAATTGGCTCTTTCCTGGTGTGTGAGTGGGACTCAGTACCACTCCAGCTGCTATTAATGGAGGTCTGGATCGAATTGGCACTTACCTGTTGTGAGTTGGGATCAGTTCAACTCCAGCTTGTATTAATAGAGGCCTGGAATGAATTGGCTGTTTCCTGGTGTGTGACTAGGAATTAATTCCACTCCAGCTGGTATTAATGGAGGCCTGGAATGACCTGTCCCTTTCCTGCTGTGTGAGTGGGACTCTGTCGCACTCCAGCTGGTATTACAGAGGTCTGGATTGAATTCGCTCTGTCCTGGTTTGTGAGTGGAACTCAGTATCACTCCAGCTGGTATGAATAGCGGCCTGGATTGAATTGGCTCTTTCCTGGGGTGTGAGTGGGTCTCAGTATCACGCCAGCTGGTATTAATAGAGGCCTGGAATGAACTGACACCTTCATGGCGTGTGAGAGGGACTCAGACGCACACCAGCTGGTATTATAGAGGTCAGGATTGAATTGGCTCTTTCTGGTGTGTGGGATGGAGTTAATTCCACTCCAGCTGGTATGAATAGAGGCCTGAATTGAATTGGCACTTTCCTGGTTTGAGAGTGGGACTCAGTACCACTCCAGCTAGTATTAATAGAGGCCTGAATTGAATTGGCACTTTCCTGGTTTGTGAGTGGGACTCAGTACCACTCCAGCTCGAATTAATAGAGGCCTGGATTGAATTGGATCTTTCTGGTGTCTGCGTGGGGCTCAGTACCACTCCAGCTGGTACTAATAGAGGCCTGCAATGAACTTACCCCTTCATGGCGTGTGACTGGGACTTAGACGCACACCAGCTGGTATCATAGAGGTCAGGATTGAATTGGCTGTTTCTGGTGTGTGTGATGGAGTTAATTCCACTCCAGCTAGTATTAATAGAGGCCTGAATTGAATTGGCTCTTTCCTGGTTTGTGAGTGGGACTCAGTACCACTCCAGCTGGTATTAATAGAAGCCTGCAATGAACTGACCCCTTCATGGCGTGTGAGTGGGACCTAGACGCACACCAGCTGGTATTATAGAGGTCAGGATTGAATTGGCTGTTTCTGGTGTGTGTGATGGAGTTAATTCCACTCCAGCTGGGATTAATAGAAGCCTGGAATGAACTGTCCCTTTCCTGCTGTGTGAGTGGGACTCAGTCGCACTGCAGCTGGTATTATAGAGGTCTGTATTGAATTGGCACTTTCCTGGTGTGTGAGTGGGGCTCAGAACCACTCCAGCTGGGATTGAAACAGGTCTGGACTGAATTCGCTCTTTCCGGGTGGGTGAATGGGGTTCAGTACCAGTCCAGCTGCTTTTATTGGAGGTCTGATTGGAAGTTGCTCTTTACTGGTGTGTGAGGGGGCTCAGTACCATTCCAGCTGGTATTAATAGAGGCCTGGATTGAATTGGCTCTTTCTGGTGTGTGTGTGGGGCTCAGTACCATTACAACTGGTTAAATAGAGGCCTGGAATGAACTGTCCCTTTCCTGCTCTGTGTGTGGGACTCAGTCGCACTTCAGCTCGTATTATAGAGGTCTGGATTGAATTGGCTCTTAACTGTTGTGTGATTGGGACTCCGAACCACTCCAGCTGGTATTCATAGGGTTGGGATTGAATTGGCTGTTTCCTGGTGTGTGACTGGGCCTCAATACCATTCCAGCTGATATTAATAGAGGCCTGGATTGAGTTAGCCACTTCCTGGTGTGTGAGCGGGGCTCAGTTCCACTCCTTCTGCTATTAATAGAGACATGGATTGAATTGGCTCTTTTTTGGTGAGTGATTGGGGATTAGTGCCACTCCTGCTGGTATTAAAAGAGACCTGAATTGAATTGTCTCTTTCCTGGTGTGTGAGTGAGTCTCAGTACCACTCCAGCTGGTATTATAGAGGTCTGGATTGAATTGGCTCTTTCCTGGTGTGTGAGTGAGACTCAGTACCACTCCAGCTGGTATTATAGAGGTCTGGATTGAATTGGCTCTTTCCTGGTGTGTGAGTGGGAGTTAATTCCACTCCAGATGGTATGAATAGTGGCCTGGAATGAACTGTCCCTTTCCTGCTCTGTGTGTGGGACTCAGTCGTGCTTCAGTTGGTATTATAGAGGTCTGGATTGAATTGGCTCTTTCTGGGTGGGTGAACGGGGCTCAGTACCACTCCAGATGGTATTAATAGAGGCCTGGAATGAACTGTCCCTTTCCTGCTGTGTGCTTGGCGCTCAGTCGCACTCCAGCTGGTATTAATAGAGGTCTGGATTGAATTGGCTCTTAACTGGTGTGTGAGTGGGACTCAGTACCATTCCAGCTGGTATTAATAGGGTTGGGATTGAATTGGCTCTTTCCTGGTGTGTGTGGGACTCAGTACCACTCCAGCTGGTATTAATAGAGGTCGGGATTGAATTGGCTCTTAACTGGTGTGTGAGTGGGACTCCGTACCATTCCAGCTGGTATTAATAGGGTTTGGATTGAATTGGCTCTTTCCTGGTGTGTGTGGGGCTCAGTACCACTCCAGCTGGTATTAATAGAGGCCTGGATTGAGTTAGCCACTTCCTGGTGTGTGAGCGGGGCTCAGTTCCACTCCTTCTGCTATTAATAGAGACATGGATTGAATTGGCTCTTTTTTGGTGAGTGAGTGGGGATTAGTGCCACTCCTGCTGGTATTAAAAGAGGCCTGAATTGAATTGTCTCTTTCCTGGTGTGTGAGTGAGACTCAGTACCACTCCAGCTGGTATTAATAGAGGCCTGGATTGAATTGGCTCTTTGCTGCGGAGTGAGTGGGGTTCCGTACCACTCCAGCTGGTATTAATAGAGATCTGGTTCAATTTGCTCTTTCCTGGCGTGTGAGTGGGAATCAGAACCATTCCAGCTGGTATTAAAAGAGGTCTGGATTGAATTGGCTCTTTTTAGTGTGTGTGTGGGACTCAGTATCACTCCAGCTGGTATTAATAGAGGCTTGGATTGAATTGGCTCTTGCTGGTGCCTGAGGGATGCGCAGTACCATCCTGCTGGTATTATTAGAGGTCTGGATGGAATGGTCTCTTTCCTGGTGTGTCCGTGAGAATCAGTATCACTCCAGCTGGTATTAATAGAGGCCTGAATTGAATTGGCTCTTTCCTGGTTTGAGAGTGGGACTCAGTGCCACTCCAGCTGGCATTAATAGAGGCCTGAATTGAATTGGCTCTTTCCTGGTTTGTGAGTGGGACTCAGTACCTTTCCAGCTGGTATTAATATAGACCTGGAATGAACTGACCCCTTCATGGCGTGTGAGAGGGACTCAGACGCACACCAGCTGGTATTCTCGAGGTCAGGATTGAATTGGCTGTTTCTGGTGTGTGTGATGGAGTTAATTCCACTCCAGCTCGTATTGATAGAGGCCTGAATTGAATTGGTACTTTCCTGGTTTGTGAGTGGGACTCTGTCCAACTCCAGCTGCTATTAATAGAGGTCTGCAATGAACTGGCTCTTTCCTGGTTTGTGAGTGGGACTCAGTACCCCTCCAGCTGGTATTAATAGAGGGCTGGAATGAATTGGCTCTTTCCTGGTTTGTGAGTGGGACTCAGTACCACTCCAGCTGGTATTAATAGAGGCTTGGATTGAATTGGCTGTTTGCTGGTTTGTGAGTGGGACTCAGTACCACTCCAGCTGGTATTAATAGAGGGCTGGATTGAATTGGCTCTTTTTGGTGTCTGAGTGGGGCTCAGTACCATTCCTGCTGGTATTAATAGAGGACTGGATTGAATTGGCTCTTTCCTGGTGTGTGAGTGGGAGTTAATTCCACTCCAGCTGGTATTGTGGAGGTCTGGATTGAATTGGCTGTTTCCTGGTCTGTGAGTGGGGCTCGGAACCACACCAGCTGGGATTAGTAGAGGCCTGGAATGAACTGTCCCTTTCCTGCTGTGTGAGTTGGAATCAGTCGCACTCCAGCTGGGATTAAGAGGTCTGGACTGAATTCGCTCTTTCCGGTGGGTGAGTGGGGTTCAGTACCATTCCAGCTGTTATTTATAGATGTTTGAAATGAGCTGTCTCTTATCTGTTGTGTAAGTGGGATTCAGTCCCACTCCAAATGTTATTAATAGAGGCCTGGATTGAATTGACACTTTCCTGGTGTGTGAGTGGGAGTCTGTACCACTTCAGCTGGTATTAATAGAGGTCAGGATTGAATTGGCTCTTAACTGATGTGTGAGTGGGTCTCAGTACCATTCCAGCTGGTATTAATAGGGTTGGGATTGAATTGGCTCTTTCCTGGTGTGTGTGGGACTCAGTACCACTCCAGCTGGTATTAATAGAGGCCTGGATTGAGTTGGCCACTTCCTGGTGTGTGAGCGGGGCTCAGTTCTACTCCTTCTGCTATTAATAGAGACATGGATAGAATTGGCGCTTTTTTGGTGAGTGAGTGCGGATTAGTGCCACTCCTGCTGGTATTAAAAGAGGCCTGAATTGAATTGTCTCTTTCCTGGTGTGTGAGTGAGACTCAGTACCACTCCAGCTGGTATTAATAGAGGCCTGGATTGAATTGGCTCTTTGCTGCGGAGTGAGTGGGGTTCCGTACCACTCCAGCTGGTATTAATAGAGATCTGGTTCAATTTGCTCTTTCCTGGTGTGAGTGGGACTCAGTACCACTCCAGCTGGTATTAATAGAGGCTTGGATTGAATTGGCACTTGCTGGTGCCTGAGGGGGGCTCAGTACCATCCTGCTGGTATTATTAGAGGTCTGGATGGAATGGTCTCTTTCCTGGTGTGTCCGTGAGAATCAGTACCACTCCAGCTGGTATTAATAGAGGTCTGGATGGAATTGTCTCTTTCCTGGTGTGTCCGTGAGTATCAGTATCACTCCAGCTGGTATTAATAGAGGCCTAGAATGAATTGGCTCTTTCTGGTGTGTGAGTGGGACACAGTGCCAGAACACCCGGTGTTAATAGAGTCCTGGAATGAACTGTCTCTTCTCTGCTGTGTGAGTGGGATTCAGTCCCACTCCAAATGTTATTAATAGAGGCCTGCATTGAATTGGCTCTCTCCTGGTGTGTGATTGGGACTCAGTACCACTCCAGCTGGTATTCATAGAGGCCTGGATAGAATTGGCTCTTTTCTGGAGAGTGAGTGGTGCTCAGTGCCACTCCAGCTGGTATTAATAGAGGCCTGGATTGAACTGGCCCTTTCTCGTGTGTGAGTGGGACTCA
Source organism: Heterodontus francisci (assembly GCF_036365525.1). Classification (NCBI taxonomy): domain Eukaryota; kingdom Metazoa; phylum Chordata; class Chondrichthyes; order Heterodontiformes; family Heterodontidae; genus Heterodontus; species Heterodontus francisci. The sequence continues at coordinate 38,029 of NW_027140800.1, forward strand.
GTCGCAGTTCAGCTGGTATTATAGATGTCTAGATTGAATTGTCTGTTTTCTGGTGTGTGAGTGGGGCTCAGTACCACTCCAGCTGGTTTTAATAGAGGCCTGGATTGAATTGGCTCTTTCCTGGTATGTGAGTGGGGCTCAGTACAACTCCAGCTGGTATTAAATTAGCCTGGATTGATTTTGCCCTTTCCTGGTGTGTGAGTGGGGCTCAGTACCACTCCAGCTGGTATTAATAGGTGTCTGGATTGAATTGGCTCTTTCCTGGAGTGTGCATGAGACTCAGTGCCACTCCAACTGGTATTAATAGAGATCTGTATTGAATTGGCTCTTTCCTGGTGTGTGAGTGGGACTCAGTACCACTCCAGCTGGTATTAATAGAGGCCTGGATTGAATTGGCTCTTTGCTGGGGAGTGAGTGGGGATCTGTACCACTCCAGCTGGTATCAATAGCGGTCTGGTTTCAATTGGCTCTTTCCTGGTGTGTGAGTGGGAGTTAATTCCACTCCAGTTGGTATTAATAGAGGCCTGGATTGAATTGTCTCTTTCCTGGTGTGTGAGTGGGACTCAGTCGCACTTCAGCTGGTATTATAGATGTCTGGATTGAACTGGCTCTTTCATGGTATGTGAGTGGGAGTTAATTCCACTCCAGCTAGTATTAATAGAGGTCTGGATTGAATTGCCTCTTTCTGGTGTGTGAGTGGGACTCAGTACCACTTCAGCTGGCATTAATAGAGGCCTGGATTGAATTGCCTCTTTCTGGTGTGTGAGTGGGACTCAGTACCCCTCCAGCTGGTATTAATAGAGGCTTGGGTTGAATTGGCTATTTCTGGTGTGCAAGTGGGGCTCAGTGCCATTCCAGCTGGTATTAATAGAGGTCTGGATTGAATTAGCTCTTTCCTGGTGTGTGAGTGGGAGTTAACTCCACTCCAGCTGGTATTATTCGAGGCCTAGATTGAATTGGCTGTTTCCTGGTGTTTGACTGGGGCTCAGAACCACTCCAGCTGGGATTAATAGAGGCCGGGAATGAACTGTCCCTTTCCTGCTGTGTGTGTGGGACTCAGTCGCACTTCAGCTGGTATTATAGAGGTCTGGATTGAATTGGCTGTTTCCAGGTGTGCGAGTGGGAGTTAATGCCACTCCAGCTGGTATTAATAGAGGCGTGGAATGACCTGTCCCTTTCTTGCTGTGTGAGTGGGTCTCAGTCGCACTCCAGCTGGTATTACAGAGGTCTGGAATGAATTGGCTCTTTTCTGGTTTGTGAGTGGGACTCAGTACCACTCCAGCTGGTATTAATAGAGGCCTGGATTGAATTGCCTCTTTCTGGAGTGTGAATGGGACTCAGTACCACTCCAGAAGTATTAATAGAGGCCTGGAATGAACTGTCCCTTTCCTGGTTTGTGACTGGGACTCAGTATCCCTCCAGCTGGTATTAATAGAGGGCTGGATTTAATTGGCTCTTTTTGGTGTCTGAGTGGGGCTCAGTACCATTCCTGCTGGTATTAATAGAGGTCTGGATTGAATTAGCTCTTTCCTGGTGTATGAGTGGGAGTTACTTCCACTCCAGCTGGTATTATGGAGGTCTGGATTGAGTTGGCTGTTTCCTGGTGTGTGATTGGGGCTCGGAACCACTCCAGCTGGGATTAGTAGAGGCCTGGAATGAACTGTCCCTTTCCTGCTGTGTGAGTGGGAATCAGTCGCACTCCAGCTGGGATTAAAAGAGGTCTGGACTGAATTCGCTCTTTCCTGGTGTGTGAGGGGGCTCAGTACCATTCCAGCTGGTATTAATAGAGGCCTGGATTGAATTGGCTCTTCTGGTGTGTGTGTGGGGCTCAGTCCCACTCCAACTGATTAAATAGACGCCTGGAATGAACTGTCCCTTTCCTGCTGTGTGTGTGGGACTCATTCGCACTTCAGCTGGTATTATAGAGGTCTGGATTGAATTGGCTGTTTCCTGGTGTGTGAGTGGGAATTAATTCCACTCCAGATGGTATGAATAGTGGCCTGGAATTAACTGTCCCTTTCCTGCTGTGTGAGTGGGAATCAGTCGCACTCCAGCTGGGATTAAAAGATGTTTGGACTGAATTCGCTCTTTCCTGGTGTATGAGGGGGCTCAGTACCATTCCAGCTGGTATTAATAGAGGCCTGGATTGAATTGGCTCTTTCTGGTGTGTGTGTGGGGCTCTGTACCACTCCAACTGGTTAAATAGAGGCCTGGAATGAACTGTCCCTTTCCTGCTGTGTGCTTGGCGCTCAGTCGCACTCCAGCTGGTATTATAGAGGTCTGGATTGAATTGGCTCTTAACTGATGTGTGAGTGGGACTCAGTACCACTCCAGCTGGTATTAATAGGGTTGGGATTGAATTGGCTCTTTCCTGGTGCGTGATTGGGACTCCGAACCACTCCAGCTGGTATTGATAGAGGTCGGGATTGAATTGGCACTTTTTGGTGTGTGAGTGGGACTCAGTACCACTCCAGCTGGTATTAATAGAGGCTTGGATTGAATTGGCACTTGCTGGTGCCTGAGGGGGGCTCAGTACCATCCTGCTGGTATTATTAGAGGTCTGGATGGAATGGTCTCTTTCCTGGTGTGTCCGTGAGAATCAGTACCACTCCAGCTGGTATTAATAGAGGTCTGGATGGAATTGTCTCTTTCCTGGTGTGTTCGTGAGTATCAGTACCACTCCAGCTGGTATTAATAGAGGCCTAGAATGAATTGGCTCTTTCTGGTGTGTGAGTGGGACACAGTGCCAGAACACCCGGTGTTAATAGAGTCCTGGAATGAACTGTCTCTTCTCTGCTGTGTGAGTGGGATTCAGTCCCACTCCAAATGTTATTAATAGAGGCCTGCATTGAATTGGCTCTCTCCTGGTGTGTGATTGGGACTCAGAACCACTCCAGCTGGTATTAATACGGTTGGGATTGAAGTGGCTCTTTCCTGGTGTGTGATTGGGACTCAGTACCACTCCAGAAGTATTAATAGAGGCCTGGAATGAACTGTGCCTTTCCTGGTTTGTGAGTGGGACTCAGTACCACTCCAGCTGGTATTAATAGAGGTCTGGATTGAATTGGCTCTTTCTGGTGTGTGAGTGGGACTCAGTACCCCTCCAGCTGGTATTAATAGAGGTCTGGATTGAATTGGCCCTTCTGGTGTGTGAGTGGGACTCAGTACCCCTCCAGCTGGTATTAATAGAGGTCTGGATTGAATTGGCTCTTTCCTGGTGTGTGAGTGGGGCTCAGTACCATTCCTGCTGGTATTAATAGAGGGCTGGATTGAATTGGCTCTTTCCTGGTGTGTGAGTGGGAGTTAATTCCACTCCAGCTGGTATTAATAGAGGTCTGGTTTGAATTGGCTCTTTCCTGGTGTGTGAGTGGGAGTTAATTCCACTCCAGCTGGTATTGTGGAGGTCTGGATTGAGTTGGCTGTTTCCTGGTGTGTGAGTGGGGCTCAGAACCACTCCAGCTGGGAATATTAGAGGCCTGGAATGAACTGTCCCTTTCCTGCTGTGCGAGTCGGACTCTGTCGCACTCCAGCTGGTATTGTGGAGGTCTGGATTGAATTGGCTGTTTCCTTGTGTGTGAGTGGGGCTCGGAACCACTCCAGCTGGGATTAGTAGAGGCCTGGAATGAACTGTCCCTTTCCTGCTGTGTGAGTTGGAATCAGTCGCACTCCAGCTGGGATTAAGAGGTCTGGACTGAATTCGCTCTTTCCGGGTGGGTGAGTGGGGTTCAGTACCATTCCAGCTGATATTTATAGATGTTTGAAATGAGCTGTCTCTTATCTGTAGTGTAAGTGGGATTCAGTCCCACTCCAAATGTTATTAATAGAGGCCTGGATTGAATTGACACTTTCCTGGTGTGTGATTGGGACTCAGAACCACTCCAGCTGGTATTAATAGGGTTGGGATTGAATTGGCTCTTTCCTGGTGAGTGAGAGGGGCTCAGTACCACTCCAGCTGGAATTAATAGAGGCCTGGATTGAATTTGCTCTTTCCTGGTTTGTGAGTGGGGTTCAGTAGAACTCCAGCTGGTATTAATTCGTGTTCTGGATTCAATTGGCTCTTTCCTGGTGTGTGAGTGGGGTTCAGTAGAACTCCAGCTGGTATTAATAGAGGTCTGGATTGAATTCTCTCTTTCCTGGTGTGTGAGTGGGGCTCAGTACCACTCCAGCTGGTATTAATTAGTGTTCTGGATTCAATTGGCTCTTTCCTGGTGTGTGAGTGGGGTTCAGTAGAACTCCAGCTGGTATTAATAGAGGTCTGGATTGAATTCTCTCTTTCCTGGTGTGTGAGTGGGGCTCAGTACCACTCCAGCTGGTATTAATTAGTGTTCTGGATTCAATTGGCTCTTTCCTGGTGTGTGAGTGGGGTTCAGTAGAACTCCAGCTGGTATTAATAGAGGTCTGGATTGAATTCTCTCTTTCCTGGTGTGTGAGTGGGTCTCAGTACCACTCCAGCTGGTATTAATTAGTGTTCTGGATTGAATTGGCTCTTTCCTGGTGTGTGAGTGGGAGTCTGTACCACTCCAGCTGTTATTCATAGAGGTCTGGATTGAGTTAGCCACTTCCTGGTGTGTGAGTGGGGCTCAGTACCACTCCAGCTGGTATTAATTAGTGTTCTGGATTCAATTGGCTCTTTCCTGGTGTGTGAGTGGGGTTCAGTAGAACTCCAGCTGGTATTAATAGAGGTCTGGATTGAATTCTCTCTTTCCTGGTGTGTGAGTGGGTCTCAGTACCACTCCAGCTGGTATTAATTAGTGTTCTGGATTCAATTGGCTCTTTCCTGGTGTGTGAGTGGGACTCAGTACCACTCCAGCTGGTATTAATAGAGACCTGGATTGAGTTAGCCACTTCCTGGTGTGTGAGTGGGGCTCAGTTCCACTCCTTCTGCTATTAATAGAGACATGGATTGAATTGGCCCTTTTTTGGTGAGTGAGTGGGGATTAGTGCCACTCCTGCTGGTATTAAAAGAGGCCTAAATTGAATTGTCTCTTTCCTGGTGTGTGAGTGAGACTCAGTACCACTCCAGCTGGTATTAATAGAGGCCTGGATTGAATTGGCTCTTTGCTGGGGAGTGAGTGGGGATCTGTACCACTTCAGCTGGTATTAATAGAGATCTGGTTTGAATTTGCTCTTTCCTGGTGTGTGAGTGTGAATCAGAACCATTCCAGCTGGTATTAAAAGAGGTCTGGATTGAATTGGCTCTTGCTGGTGCCTGAGGGGGGGCTCAGTACCATCCTGCTGGTATTATTAGAGGTCTGGATGGAATGGTCTCTTTCCTGGTGCGTCCGTGAGAATCAGTATCACTCCAGCTGGTATTAATAGAGGCCTAGAATGAATTGGCTCTTTCTGGTGTGTGAGTGGGACACAGTGCCAGAACACCCGGTGTTAATAGAGTCCTGGAATGAACTGTCTCTTCTCTGCTGTGTGAGTGGGACTCAGTACCACTCCAGCTGTTATTAATAGAGGTCTGGATTGAATTGGCTCCTTCCTGGTGAGTGAGTGGGACTCAGTACCACTCCAGCTGCTATTAATAGATACCTGGATTGAATTGCCTCTTTCCTGGTGTGTGAGTGGGGCTCAGTACCACTCCAGCTGGTATAAATAGAGGCCTGGATTGAATTGGCTCTTTACTGGTGTGAGTGGGACTCACTGCCACTCCAGCTGGTATTAATAGAGGCCTGTAATGAATTGTCCCTTTCCTGCTGTGTGAGTGGGACTCAGTACCCCTCCAGCTGGTATTAATGGAGGCTTGGGTTGAATTGGCTCTTTCTGGTGTGTAAGTGGGACTCAGTACCACTCCAGCTGGTATTAATAGAGGTCTGGATTGAATTTGCTCTTTCCTGTTGTGTGAGTGGGAGTTAATTCCACTCCTGCTGGTATTAATAGAGACCTGGACTGAATTGGCTCTTTCTGGGGTGTTAGTGGGACTCAGTGCCACTCCAGCTAGTATTAATGGAAGCCTGGAATGAACTATCTCTTTCCTGGTGTGTGAGTGGGTCTCAGTCCCACTCCAGCTGGTATCAATGGCGGTCTGGCTTTAATTAGCTTTTTCCTGGTGTGTGAGTGGGGCTCAGTACCACTCCAGCTGGTATTAATAAAGGTTTGCATTGAATTGGCTCTTTCCTGGTGTGTCAGTGGGACTCAGTACCACTCCAGCTGGTGATAATATAGGCTCGGTTTCAATTGGCTCTTTCCTGGTGTGTGAATGGGAGTTAATTTTACTCCAGCTGGTATAAATAGAGGCCTGGATTGAATTGGCTCTTTCCTCGTGTGTGAGTGAGACTCAGTCCCTCTCCAGCTGGTATTAATAGAGACCTGGATTGAATTGGCTCTTTCCTGGTGTGTAAATGGGAGTTAATTTTACTCCAGCTGGTATTAATAGAGGCCTGGATTGAATTGGCTCTTTCCCCGTGTGTGAGTGAGACTCAGTCCCTCTCCAGCTGGTATTAATAGAGACCTGGATTGAATTGGCTCTTTCCTGGTGTGTAAATGGGAGTTAATTTTACTCCAGCTGGTATTAATAGGGGCCTGGATTGAATTGGTTCTTTCCCGGTATGTGAATGAGCCTCAGTACCACTCCAGCTGGTATTAATATAGGCTCAAATTCAATTGGCTCTTATCTGGTGTGTGAGTGGGGCTCAGTACCACTCCAGCTGGCATTAATAGTGGTCTGGATTGAATTGGCTGTTTCCTGGTGTGTGTGTGGGACTCAGTACCACTCCAGCTGGTTTTAACAAAGGCCAGTTCGATCTGACGATATGCACTGTTGTCTGTTTGATGTCACCTGCACTGCGGCCATTTTAAGCGACATGTGCTGCGGCCATTCTAAATGATGTGCTCTGTGGTCTGTTTGATGTCACCTTCACTGCGGCCATTTTACGTGACATATGGTACGGCCATTTTAAATGATATGCACTGTGGTCTGTTTGATGTCACCGTCACTGCGTCCATTTTAAATGTTATGCTCTGTGGTCTGTTTGATGTCACCTTGACTGCAGCCATTTTACGTGACATGTGCTGCGGCCATTTTAAATGATATGCACTGTGGTCTGTTTGATGTCACCTTCACTGCGGCCATTTTACGCGACATGTGCTGCGGCCATTTTAAATGATATGCACTGTGGTCTGTTTGATGACACCGTCACTGCGTCCATTTTAAATGTTATGCTCTGTGGTCTGTTTGATGTCACCTTGACTGCAGCCATTTTACGTGACATGTGCTGCGGCCATTTTAAATGATATGCACTGTGGTCTGTTTGATGTCACCTTCACTGCAGCCATTTTACGCGACATGTGCTGCGGCCATTTTAAATGATATGCTCTGTGATCTGTTTGAATTGAGAGTAATACACGGGGATCATTTTCAATGTTTTCTGTCCAGGGCAGTGAATGTAACAGATTATAAATGAGAATAAAATCTCATAAAGGATAATAAATCACAGACAATCATAAATATTATAAAGATTTACACAGTGAGAGGAAGAATTATAAACAGTTTATAAAGGTTGTAAAGGTCAGTAAATGTTTATAAATTATTATAAAGAATTATCAATAATTATCAGGATTCTTTTAGTTTGAAAGGGATTATAAAAGAATCAGAAAGATTCAGACCCCGCCCCCACTCCCGTCACCCTGGAAACAGACCCCGCCCCCACTCCCGTCTCCCTGGAAACAGACCCCGCCCCCACTCCCCGTCACCCTGGAAACAGACCCCGCCCCCACTCCCGTCACTCTGGAAACAGACCCCGCCCCCCACTCCCGTCACTCTGGAAACAGACCCCGCCCCCACTCCCGTCACTCTGTAAACAGACCCCGCCCCCACTCCCTTCACCTTGGTAACAGACCCCGCCCCCACTCCCGTCACCTAGGTAACAGACCCCGCCCCCACTCCCGTCACCTTGGTAAAAGACCCCGCCCCCACTCCCGTCACCCTGGAAACAGACCCCGCCCCCACTCCCGTCACCTTGGTAACAGACCCCGTCCCCACTCCCGTCACCTTGGTAACAGACCCCACCCCCACTCCCGTCACCTAGGTAACAGACCCCGCCCCCACTCCCGTCACCTAGGTAACAGACCCCGCCCCCACTCCCGTCACCTTGGTAACAGACCCCGCCCCCACTCGCGTCACCCTGGAAACAGACCCCGCCCCCACTCCCGTCACCCTGGAAACAGACCCCGCCCCCACTCCCGTCACCCTGGAAACAGACCCCGCCCCCACTCCCGTCACCTTGGTAACAGACCCCGCCCCCACTCGCGTCACTCAGGCAACAGACCCCGCCCCCACTCCCATCACTCTGGAAAAAGAACCCGCCCCCACTCCGGTCACCTTGGTAACAGACCCCGCCCCCACTCGCCGTCACTTTGGTAACAGACCCCGCCCCCACTCGCCGTCACCTTGGAAACAGACCACGCCCCCATTCGCCGTCACTCTGGAAACAGACACCGCCCCCCACTCCCGTCACCTTGGAAACAGACCCCGCCCCCACTCCCGTCACCTTGGAAACAGACCCCGCCCCCACTCCCGTCACTTTGGTAACAGACCCCGCCCCCACACCCGTCACCTTGGAAACAGACCTCGCCCCCACTCCCGTCACTTTGGTAACAGACCCCCGCCCCCACTCGCCGTCACTTTGGTAACAGACCCCGCCCCCCACTCCCGTCACCTTGGAAACAGACCACGCCCCCACTCCCGTCGCTCTGGAAACAGACCACGCCCCCATTCGCCGTCTCTTTGGTAACAGACCCCGCCCCCCACTCCCGTCACCTTGGAAACAGACCACGCCCCCACTCCCGTCGCTCTGGAAACAGACCACGCCCCCATTCGCCGTCACTCTGGAAACAGACCCCGCCCGCACTCCCGTCTCTCTGGAAACAGACCCCGCCCCCACTCGCCGTCACTTTGGTAACAGACCCCGCCCCCACTCCCGTCACCTTGGAAACAGACCCCGCCCACACTCCCGTCACTCTGGAAACAGACCCCGTCCCCACTCGCCGTCACTTTGGTAACAGACCCCGCCCCCACTCCCGTCACTCTGGAAACAGACCCCGCCCCCACTCCTGTCACTCTGGAAACAGACCCCGCCCCCACTCCCGTCACTCTGGAAACAGACCCCGCCCCCACTCCCGTCACTCTGGAAACAGACCCCGCCCCCACTCCCGTCACTCTGGAAACAGACCCCGCCCCCACTCCCGTCACCTTGGAAACAGACCCCGCCCCACTCCCGTCACTCTGGAAACAGACCCCGCCCCCACTCGCCGTCACTTTGGTAACGGACCCCGCCCCCACTCCCGTTACCTTGGAAAAAGACCCCGCCCCCACTCCCGTCACTCTGGAAACAGACCACGCCCCCACACCCGTCACTCTGGAAACAGACCCCGCCCCCACTCCCGTCACTCTGGAAACAGACCCCGCCCACACTCGCCGTCACTCTGGAAACAGACCCCGCCCCCACTCCCGTCACTCTGGAAACAGACCCCGCCCACACTCGCCGTCACTCTGGAAACAGACCCCGCCCCCACTCCCGTCACTCTGGAAACAGACCCCGCCCCCCACTCCCGTCACTTTGGTAACAGACCCCGCCTCCACTCCCGTCACCTTGGAAACAGACCCCGCCCCCACTCCCGTCACCTTGGAAACAGACCCCGCCCCCACTCCCGTCACCTTGGAAACAGACCCCGCCCCCACTCCCGTCACTTTGGTAACAGACCCCGCCCCCACACCCGTCACCTTGGAAACAGACCTCGCCCCCACTCCCGTCACTTTGGTAACAGACCCCGCCCCCACTCGCCGTCACTTTGGTAACAGACCCCGCCCCCCACTCCCGTCACCTTGGAAACAGACCACGCCCCCACTCCCGTCGCTCTGGAAACAGACCACGCCCCCATTCGCCGTCTCTTTGGTAACAGACCCCGCCCCCCACTCCCGTCACCTTGGAAACAGACCACGCCCCCACTCCCGTCGCTCTGGAAACAGACCACGCCCCCATTCGCCGTCACTCTGGAAACAGACCCCGCCCGCACTCCCGTCACTCTGGAAACAGACCCCGCCCCCACTCGCCGTCACTTTGGTAACAGACCCCGCCCCCACTCCCGTCACCTTGGAAACAGACCCCGCCCCCACTCCCGTCACTCTGGAAACAGACCCCGTCCCCACTCGCCGTCACTTTGGTAACAGACCCCGCCCCCACTCCCGTCACTCTGGAAACAGACCCCGCCCCCACTCCTGTCACTCTGGAAACAGACCCCGCCCCCACTCCCGTCACTCTGGAAACAGACCCCGCCGCCACTCCCGTCACTCTGGAAACAGACCCCGCCCCCACTCGCCGTCACTTTGGTAACAGACCCCGCCCACACTCGCCGTCACTCTGGAAACAGACCCCGCCCCCACTCCCGTCACTCTGGAAACAGACCCCGCCCCCCACTCCCGTCACTTTGGTAACAGACCCCGCCTCCACTCCCGTCACCTTGGAAACAGACCCCGCCCCCACTCCCGTCACCTTGGAAACAGACCCCGCCCCCACTCCCGTCACTCTGGAAACAGACCCCGCCCCCACTCCCGTCACTCTGGAAACAGACCCCGCCCCCACTCGCCGTCACTTTGGTAACAGACCCCGCCCCCACTCCCGTCACTCTGGAAACAGACCCCGCCCCCACTCCCGTCACCTTGGAAACAGACCCCGCCCCCACTCCGTCACTCTGGAAACAGACCCTGCCCCCACTCGCCGTCACTTTGGTAACAGACCCCGCCCCCACTCCCGTTACCTTGGAAAAAGACCCCGCCCCCACTCCCGTCACTCTGGAAACAGACCCCGCCCCCACTCCCGTCACTCTGGAAACAGACCCCGCCCACACTCGCCGTCACTCTGGAAACAGACCCCGCCCCCCACTCCCGTCACTCTGGAAACAGACCCCGCCCCCCACTCCCGTCACTTTGGTAACAGACCCCGCCTCCACTCCCGTCACCTTGGAAACAGACCCCGCCCCCACTCCCGTCACCTTGGAAACAGACCCCGCCCCCACTCCCGTCACCTTGGAAACAGACCACGCCCCCATTCGCCGTCACTCTGGAAACAGACCCCGCCCCCACTCGCCATCACCTTGGAAACAGACCCCGCCCCCATTCGCCGTCACCTTGGAAACAGTCCCCTCCCCCGCTCTGTCTCCATGGTGACAGGCCCCTCCCCCGCTCTGTCTCCATGGTGACAGGCCCCTCCCCCGCTCTGTCTCCATGGTGACAGTCTCCTCCCCCGCTCTGTCTCCATGGTGAGAGGCCCCTCCCCCGCTATGTCTCTATGGTGACAGACCCCTCCCACGCTCTGTCTCCATGGTGAGAGTCCCCTCCCCCGCTCTGTCTCCATGGTGAGAGGCCCCTCCCCCGCTCTGTCTCCATGGTGACAGGCCCCTCCCCCGCTCTGTCTCCATGGTGAGAGGCCCCTCCCCCGCTCTGTCTCCATGGTGACAGGCCCCTCCCCCGCTCTGTCTCCATGGTGAGAGGCCCCTCCCCCGCTCTGTCTCCATGGTGACAGGCCCCTCCCCCGCTCTGTCTCCATGGTGAGAGGCCCCTCCCCCGCTCTGTCTCCATGGTGACAGTCCCCTCCCCCGCTCTGTCTCCATGGTGACAGTCCCCTCCCCCGCTCTGTCTCCATGGTGACAGTCCCCTCCCCCGCTCTGTCTCCATGGTGAGAGGCCCCTCCCCCGCTCTGTCTCCATGGTGACAGTCCCCTCCCCCGCTCTGTCACCATGGTGACAGTCCCCTCTCCCGCTCTGTCTCCATGGTGAGAGGCCCCTCCCCCGCTCTGTCTCCATGGTGACAGTCCCCTCCCCCGCTCTGTCTCCATGGTGAGAGGCTCCTCCCCCGCTCTGTCTCCATGGTGACAGGCCCCTCCCCCGCTCTGTCTCCATGGTGAGAGGCCCCTCCCCCGCTCTGTCTCCATGGTGACAGTCCCCTCCCCCGCTCTGTCTCCATGGTGACAGGC
>NW_027140800.1:65000-67500 GCF_036365525.1 Heterodontus francisci
GCTGTGGTGTGTGTGTGTGTGTGTGTGTGCATATATATAAGTCTCAGTGTCTGGGCTGTGGTGTCTGTGTGTGTGTGTGTGTGCAAATATATAAGTCTCAGTGTCTGGGCTGTGGTGCGTGTGTGTGTGTGTGCAGAAATAAGTCTCAGTGTCTGTGCTGTGGTGTGTGTGTGTGTGTGTGTGTGTGCGTGTGCATATATATAAGTCTCAGTGTCTGGGCTGTGGTGTGTGTGTGCATACATATAAGTCTCAGTGTCTGGGCCGTGGTGTGTGTGTGTGTGCGCATATATATACGTCTCAATGTCTGGGCTGTGGTGTGTGAGTGTGTGCGTGTGCATAAAAATAAGTCTCAGTGTCTGGGCTTTGGTGTGTGTGTCTGTGTGTCTGCATATATATAAGTCTCAGTGTCTGGGCTGTGGTGTGTGTGTGTGTGCATATATATAAGTCTCAGTGACTGGGCTGTGGTGTGTGTGTGTGTGTGCATATATATAAGTCTCAGTGTCTGTGCTGTGGTGTGTGTGTGTGTGCATATATATAATTCTCAGTGTCTGGGCTGTGGTGTGTGTGTGTGTTTGTGTGTGCATACATATAAGTCTCAGTGTCTGGGCTGTGGTGTGTGTGTGTGTGCATATATATAAGTCTCAATGTCTGGGCTGTGGTGTGTGAGTGTGTGTGTGTGTGTGTGCATATATATAAGTCTCAATGTCTGGGCTGTGGTGTGTGAGTGTGTGTGTGTGTATATATATAAGTCTCAATGTCTGGGCTGTGGTGTGTGGTGTGTGTGTGTGTGCATATATATAAGTCTCAATGTCTGGGCTGTGGTGTGTGAGTGTGTGTGTGTGTGTGTGTCTGCATATATATAAGTCTCAATGTCTGGGCTGTGGCGTGTGAGTGTGTGTGTGTGTGTATATATATAAGTCTCAATGTCTGGGCTGTGCTGTGTGGTGTGTGTGTGTGTGTGTGTGTGTGCATATATATAAGTCTCAATGTCTGGGCTGTGGTGTGTGAGTGTGTGTGTGTGTGTGTGCATATATATAAGTCTCAATGTCTGGGCTGTGGTGTGTGATTGTGTGTGTGTGCATATATATTATTCTCAATGTCTGGGCTGTGGTGTTTGTGTGTGTGTGTGTGTGCATATATATAAGTCTCAGTGTCTCGGCTGTGGTGTGTGTGTGTGTGAGTGCATATATATAAGTCTCAGTGTCTGGGCTGTGGTGTGTGTGTGTGTGTGTGCAGATATAAGTCTCAGTGTTTGGGCTGTGGTGTGTGTGTTTGTTTGTGTGAGTGTGTGTGAGTGTGTGTGTGTGTGTGTGTGTGCATATATATAATTCTCAGTGTCTGGGCTGTGGTGTTTGTGTGTGTGTGTGTGTGTGCATCTATATATAAGTCTCAATGTCTGGGCTGTGGTGTGCTGGTGTGTGTGTGTGCATATATATAAGTCTCAGTGTCTGGGCTGTGGTGTGTGTGTCTGTGTGTCTGCATATATATAAGTCTCAGTGTCTGAGCTGTGGTGTGTGTGTGTGTGTGCATATATATAAGTCTCAGTGTCTGGGCTGCTGTGGTGTGTGTGTGTGTTTGTGTGTGTGTGCATATATATAAGTCTCAGTGTCTGGGCTGTGGTGTCTGTGTGTGTGCATATATATCAGGCTCAGTGTCTGGGCTGCTGTGGTGTGTGTGTGTGTTTGTGTGTGTGTGCATATATATAAGGCTCAGTGTCTGGGCTGTGGTTTGTGTGTGTGTGTGTGTGTGTGTGTGCAGAAATAAGTCTCAGTGTCTGGGCTGCTGTGTGTGTGTGTGTGTGTACATATATAATTCGCAGTGTCTGGGCTGTGGTGTGTGTGTGTGTGTGTGTGTGTGCATATATATAAGTCTCAGTGTCTGGGCTGTGGTGTCTGTGTGTGTGTGTGTGTGCAAATATATAAGTCTCAGTGTCTGGGCTGTGGTGCGTGTGTGTGTGTGTGCAGAAATAAGTCTCAGTGTCTGTGCTGTGGTGTGTGTGTGTGTGTGTGTGTGTGCGTGTGCATATATATAAGTCTCAGTGTCTGGGCTGTGGTGTGTGTGTGTGTGTGTGTGCATACATATAAGTCTCAGTGTCTGGGCCGTGGTGTGTGTGTGTGTGCGCATATATATACGTCTCAATGTCTGGGCTGTGGTGTGTGAGTGTGTGCGTGTGCATAAAAATAAGTCTCAGTGTCTGGGCTTTGGTGTGTGTGTCTGTGTGTCTGCATATATATAAGTCTCAGTGTCTGGGCTGTGGTGTGTGTGTGTGTGCATATATATAAGTCTCAGTGACTGGGCTGTGGTGTATGTGTGTGTGTGCATATATATAAGTCTCAGTGTCTGTGCTGTGGTGTGTGTGTGTGTGCATATATATAATTCTCAGTGTCTGGGCTGTGGTGTGTGTGTGTGTTTGTGTGTGCATACATATAAGTCTCAGTGTCTGGGCTGTGGTGTGTGTGTGTGTGCATATATATAAGTCTCAATGTCTGGGCTGTGGTGT